>NC_141182.1:40745000-40862500 GCF_055505025.1 Bos grunniens | reverse complement strand
CCAGTGGAGTGGTGTTGTAGTTTAGTTGCTAAGTCATGTCGGACTCTTTTGCAGCGCCATGGACTGTAGCCTTCAGGTTCCTCTGGCCCTGGGACTTCCCAGGGAAGAATACTGGGGTTGACATTTCCTTCTCCAGGGGACCTTCTCAATCCAGGGATCCTGCATTGGCAAGCAGGTACTTTACCTCTGAGTCATCAGGAAGCCCAGCGGAGTGGTAGCAGCTCGTACAATTCTGGTGATGGTGATGACTTTCCCTGAATACTTGCCATGTACCTGGTGCTATACAAACAAACCTCAATCGATTCTTACGACACTCCTAGAAGGTGGGCACCATTTTTTCATCAGCTGAGGAAGCTGAGCTGCTGAACTCTGAATATTGACTCTGCACCTTCTTGACTGAGTTACTTAACCTCTTTGGCCTTGAATGTCTTTATCTGTAAAATAGGCACAATAAAGGAACCTACTGTGTGGGTCTGTAGGATTAAATGCTCAGGACAATGCCTGACTCCTTCCTAAGGAGGACTAACTAATAGTTACTATTAGAGGACTAGAGGAAGTTAGTATTATTTTTATCACTATTCTGCTACTGCCTGTCCTATTTCATGTGTCTATTGCATGATTCACACTTTCATGAATTCCTGAGCCAAAGCCCAGTGGGGTCCCACACCCAAAGATCCACATGCAGGAGTAGCTGCACAGCCGACCCTAGGAAACAAAGAAAACGTGGAGACCCTGATTCCAAGAGCAGGGGGAAATGCCTTTAGATAAAGTACTAAAATCAAGGCCTCTGTCTTTCTTCCGCTGTCTGTCCCTCGGCTTGCCGAAGTGTTTTAGAATGATTACTTGGTGTCATTCAGCGGGGAGGAGAGCCTTCATCTGGACGGTTCCATTTCCTGGCCACGCCGGCACTGAGGAGCTGGGACGTGCTTCCAGAGACACTGCCACTGTCCCCACACTGCCCTCTGAGTGCTGCAGGAGACCCTCTCTGAGAAGATACAGAGCCACAGATGGTGACGCTGGCTCTCAGCTGGGCAGGGTTAGGTGATCAGATCGTGGTTGGAGGGGTGGGGTGGGGTGGGGACGGACTCAATCCAGCCTCAGGGAGTTGGGGGCAGTTGGGTGGCTGGTTTTCAATCTGGGGACTGGAAAAACACTAATAACTTCTTTCTTCTTTTTAATGCATAAAAGGCAAAGAATAGTCATCTGATTTTCTCCCTCGTTTGACAGGTATATGGTAATAGGATGATTTTATGTCTACAGAGGTCAAGGATGAAAATTCACAACTCTCTCACCACATATATATGGCTTGATTACAGAAATGAAGGAAAAACAAATACAGGCCTTCTGGGGCTTTCCCAGTTTACCTTCCATCCCCACCTTTACATACACACGTATATATGTTCATGTACCTATACACACAGATAGACACGTATATGCATCTGTACACATGTTCACGTATAGTCAAGGCGTGTATGTCATGACTTGAATTTAAGCAGGAGAATGGTGACTCAGAATGAGGGATTTCAGTACCGTTGCTCTGTACACCACCCACTCTCCCACCCAAATGACAAAATTGCCTAAAATGATAAAGCATAAATTAGGTCAAACGGGTTGCAGAATGGCAGGGACTGGAATTTTCTCCATGGAAACTACAGGGTGCAGAATGTCCCTCCCAGGGCTGGAAAGCTCTTAGATTTTCCTGAGGTGTGGGCTGGGCCCAGCGCCTGTGAACACCTCCTCTCTTCAGTGCCCTGATGTCCTCCCTTACAGCAGGGGGCGCTGTCTTCAGGGGAATTCCTTGTCCCAGGAAGGATCTTGCTGCCCTGCCCTGTGTAAGCCTTTTTAAAGCGCCTTCCCGTTTTTCCCTTTTATCGGAACTCCAGAAACTGCCTCAAGGTGGATGTTGTTGTTGTTCTCATTGTACTCAGGATACACCTGGCACTCAGAAAGGTTGAGATACACGTCTAAGGTCGGCACTCAGAAAGGTTGAGATACACGTCTAAGGTCACACAGCAAGAACCCATGCCATTCATAGCCCAGACTGAATCATACCTGGGGAGCTAGGGAATGGACTTCAAGAAAGGATGGCTTTGGGAACTCAGTGCCCCACTGACTTTGGGAAGCCAGCGTGTTCACAGTAAGCCCGTGCCCATGATCTGACTGTTGCCATCATGTGCTTTCTGGGCTCAAAACCTCATAGTTTCCTCATTCCCACTCTTCCAACATCTGTCTAGAATCCTCACTTTCCAATTGTGCCCTAACCCTGGATAAGCTGGCAACATGGGCTATAGCAATACAAACGATGATCCTAACATTATCTGGGCACTTACTGTGGGCCAGTCCATGTGCAAAGCACTTTACATGCCTGGTTTCATCAAATCCTCATACTCATACCTCATACTCAACCGTCTCAGAGGTTGTCACAATGAGTTCCCCCAATCTACTGTCAGTCACTGTGAAGGAGGAAGGAAGAAGAGGCAGGCGTAAGGTAAGCGAGACTCTCTCTGCACTGCCCAAGACCTCCATCTCCAGGAAGCCTTCCTTGATCACCTCAGGCCCTATGATCTCTTTATTCTGACCCGCAAATCTGTCCCCACTGACCCTGCCATGGTTTTGCAGCTGAGTCCAGTTTCCCTGCCAGTAGGGAGCTCCTGAAGGAACCATGAATGTCAAAGCACACGTATGATCACCTGGTGATGCTAAGCCTACGTTTATCTTAAATACAGAACAAATATTTGCCTGTGAATAGGCCACCTTGACTTGGGATTTTACATGACCCCAAGGTCATTTCCTGCCATACTTCCCTGTAGTCTACCTCAATTCCTTCCAGCAAGGGGACCCATCAGGATATGTTTTAGAGCCGCCAACAAACCTTGGGAGCAGACTCTCACGGCCCTTTTTGTTTCACACACACCAGTGCCCAAGGTTATGGTTCTGTGGGCTGTGATTTACTGGGTTTTCTGGCAGTGTTGCGATGGGTCTTGCATCTGTTCTGTGTATGTGTCTGACTGCCTCACATGCATGAATGTATGTGTGCATGGGTATATCTGTTTACCTTTGGTTCACACCTGTATTGATCTGCATGCATGTCTGCTCGAGTGTGTCTGTGTGTCCAGGTGTTGTGTCTGAATGTGTATATTTGTGGTCTGTGCCTGTCTGTCTCAGCAGTGTGTGCCTGTGTCTCAGTGCTGGTGTCCTTATGCAGTGTGCAGGGGTCTGTGTGCAAGTGTGAAGGCACCAACAAGAGGGCAGTCACAGCTATTTTGAGTTCTCGAGTCATCACTCAAAAAGGAATGTGGAACAAAGTCACTCATTGAGTTATTAATATGAAAGCTGGGGCCCTTGACGACAAATGATGATGACATGCTCTTTCAGAGGGAAGAGGAAAATGTTTCCAGCCCAGACGAGGCAATGCAGGTTAGGGGAAGGAGTGGAAGTGTGGGTGTCAAGGGTTTGAGGCTGAGTCCCAGGCCTGCTACTGCCTTGCCCCTTTGCGACTTAGGGCTGCGTTTCTGAGCCTCAGTGCCCTCATCCCATAAAACGGGCCAAACAGAGCAGCAGAATAAGGAGATGGCAGAGAAGTCTGGCTGTGGACCCCGGCTGGGCTCTGATCACTGGCTCTGTGCCTTCTTTGCCATGTTACTTAACCTCACTGGACTTGAATGTCTTTATCTGTAAAATGGGCATAATAAGGGTACCCACCTTGTGGATTTATAGGATTAAATGAGAAAATCCATGGAGATGCTGAGGGCAGCTGCTGGCTCCTGGCAAAGACTAACAGAGGCAATTTAGTACTACTTCTATCTTCACTCTGCCCATTCTATCTCACTTGGCCTCATGAATTCTTGAGCCAAAGCCCCAGGACAGAGGCATAGCAAGCAAGACCCCATGAAGAATGAAAATATGGAGCCCCTTGTTCAAAGAGTAGAGGGAAAATACCTTTAGGTTAACGTTCTAAAATGTAAGGGGCTTCCCCAGTGGCTCAGCAGTAAAGAATCCGCCTGCAATGCAGGAGACACAGGTTCAAACCCTGGGATGGGAAGGTCCCCTGGAGAAGGGAATGACAACCCACTCCAGTTAGATTCTTGCCTGGAGAATCCCATGGACAGAGGAGCCTGGTGAACTATAGTCCATAGGGTCACAAAGAGTCGGACACGACTGAAGTGCCAGAGCATGCACTCACTAAAGTATAAAGCGTTTGCTTTTCTTCTGTGGTGTCTCAGTGTATCATGGTGTTTTAAGATTGCTATTTAACATCATTTCAAGTGAAGAAAAATTAAAACTGTATTATTAACAAGAATTTTACTGTCCACTTTATATTGTGTCATGCCAATTTTAAACACAAATAAAAGAGCATGTAACTCACTTGAAGAATCACCAAAATTACCCAATCTGTGTTTCGTAGCTTGTATATCCATGTGCGTCTCATTCAGAAGAGAGGGAATGCTGCACAAAACGTACACGGCTGTTTTTATTTCACTTCTTGATACACTCACAGTCTCCCGACACTCTCTACGTTCAGCTTAGTGATGATTAAATTATTAAGAATTTCAAGACGATGAGAGCAGAGCATTACCAACACGAGGCTCTTCTGAGCACAGGGCACTAGGAGACTGCGCCCCACCCTGCTTCTCTCTGGGTGAGTCTCAGCACGACCCTGACCTCCACCTCCACAAAAGCCAGGGACCAGGTGATAAACATGGCCACGTCTCCCGGCCAGATGCCTCTTGCGGAAGTCAGTGCACCAGCCGATTCCGCCCATGTTAACTCCACCGTGTTTAGCCAGAGCACTAATTAAAATCCCTCCTGTAAAAGTTGTTATCTCCCAGATGCTCTGTAAATGCTAAATGTGCTGCAGGGGTCTCCATTAGGATGTGCCCGTATGTGCAGGTACGAGGTTTATGGAGCATCCTGGAAAGTGGGTTGGGTGCTGCCTTGGTGTGATGGAACCCAGTGGTCCAGCTAAAGGTGGGGCTGGAGCCTAGTGAAGGTGAAAGTGAGGCTGCCACTGCCCCGCTTTCTCAGAGCCAAGGGGAGGTGGCCCTTTAGGCGAGTAACAGAGGCTGGTCAGAGCCTCAGGACTAAAGGGCACAGGACTCTACATGGGGCAGATTAACATGCACTGGCACAGCCCCATAAGGGCTGCGGAAACACGGAGGCACCTGGATCTGGCCCACAGAGAGTCAGGAGTCAGCCAGTTGCCAAATCCCCCCTGTGTGCAGTTCCTGCCATTAGCCAATTTCTGGGCACCTGCTTTGTTCCAGGTAAAGCACTGGACATACAGTATCTCATTTCATCCTCACAACCATCCCATAAGAAAATATGTTATTGCCTTATTTTCCAGATCAGGAAACTAAGACAAGGAATAGCCCAGTTAGTACGCGATGGAGCTGCAGCTTAAACTCAAGGGTGTGCCCTGCATGAGACCCCCCTGGGCCTCAGCTCCTCCGCAATCCCCTGACTAATCCCAGGCAGAAGTCACCCATGGAAACCTCCCAGGAAATAGGGTCTGAGAGAGCCACCTGCGACTTGCCTTCCACTTCCTCCAAGTGGGGAGAACACTTTAAAATAGATTCTTCCATTTCTTTTCTTCCAAACAGCAAAACGATTAATTTCTCTCGATAGAGATTGCTCCTGTGAAGAGCAATAAGGTGCCTCCCCAGGAGGCATCATTATCATGAAAACGTCAGTCTGGAATGGAATGGGGGCTCCCTCTGGGTGGAGCCTTTGCCAGCTGCCTGGCCTGGGCTCCCCGTGCACGGCCCTCGGCCCTTGCTCTCACCTGCCAGGGTGGCCAAGTGGCTTGCTGGGTCCGGCTGGGCTGGGCCCCTGGAGAGGGTGCCCTTCAGGAGTGCCAGGCAGGGGAGTCACGTCCCTGGGCACCCCACGGACACAGGCAGTTACAGCCTTGGGAAGCCGCCACTCACCATAAAATGCCAAGCGGCCCAGCTGTCCACAACCGGTTCAAGCCGCCTGGCAGACTCGGTCAGAGGAATCCATAAACAGGCCTGGATGGAAGAAGGGTGGTTAACGAGGTGTCTGCCTGCCATCACACTCGGAGACCCCACCTGCCTCCCAGGAGGAGGAAGGGAGAAGGGCCAAGAGCCAAGGCAGGGAGGGTAGAGGAGGAAGAGACTTCAGAGCCCAGGGCTCCCTAGACAACCTGGGCTTGCTGGCCATGCCCTGGGCCCTGGAGGCTGCCCCTGCCCACCCCAGAGTGGGTCCTGCCCCTCCCCCTGCAGCAGCATGTGGGTGAGCCCGGCCACTGGCCCTCAGCTTCTCCTGAGTCTCCTGAAGGCCCCAGTCTGCCCCTCGGGGAACCAATAAGACCTCCAGAGGTGAGACTGTTGGTGCAGGGAGTCCACACTGTGCTAATAAAGGCTCGATCAGACCCTCTGCTTGAAGGACAGGGACAGTCTTGTGCTTGCAATGGGCCTTCTCGGAGTCAGGATACGATATGGCCCCTCTACTGAGGTAACAGGCGTGGGACTGAGGTCAGGGCGGGGTCTCATGCCTGATAATCAGGCAGGAAGAAGCCTGATATCTGTGCATAAATGAGATCCGTTTGTCAAATACAAGTACCTCGTAAATGAAATGGCAGCTGGCCAAAAATAACCATGCGCAGCCCCACATTCAAGTGACTGTGACTCTGCATGCCAGGCAGGAAATCCACCAGCTTCTATGAGAGCAAACCCTGGGGTAACAGCCCCCCAAAAATATTCTATAGGATCAGCTGGAGCGTGACCAGGCGGGAGAAGTGTCCCCACCTGGCCACCCCAGTTCTGTGCAGTTCAGAGGATTCTCCCTTCGTGGGGCCCCTGAACACAGAGGTCCTGTTTGAAGGAAAAGGGAAAAGTAATGATGACCTCCGTGGGAACCTTATGTGTGTTAGTCACTCAGTCGTGTCCAACTCTTTGCGACCCCACAGACTGTAGCCCACCAGACCTCTCTGTCCATGGAATTCTCCGGGCAAGAATACTGGAGTAGATTGCCATTCCCTTCTCCAGAGAAACTTCCCAACCCAGGGATGGAGCCCTGGTCTCCTGCATCGCAGGCAGATTCTTTACCATTTGAGCTACAGACAAGTCTGTGAGAATATAAGCAGATACAAGGCTCTTGGTTGAAATGAAGAGTCACACCACCGCTGCTCCTGCATCCTGCCCCTCAGGTGGTCACAAGAGGGATACTCCTGATCAGAATCGAGCGTGGAGTGATTTTCCTGCAGGACTCGGCCATGATCAGGAGGGCAGAAATAGCTCATAAATAGGGCCCAATGGCAAGCTGGCAATACACTCAGTATTAACATGGGTTATGGCATAATCAATATTGTCATTAACTTCATCTGTAACTGGAGCTAATACTGACTAACAGTGGTCAAGCAAGCTTTATAAATAAGGTGTTCCTCGGAACTACAGCCAAAGGGAAGAGCCTGGGCCAGGCTAGCTTGCTGGCAGAGACCACCAGGCACGCCCCTGAGAGAAGCAGGCCCAGGTACGGCTCCCCAGCGACAGGTAGCCTTAGGGATGTCTTGCTGAAGGTGCTCGTTGGGGTCCCAGAAATTGGCATAGACAAGGCCTTCACAATGAAATGGAACCCACAGTCTTGCAAGAAAAGATTTCATTTTGTACATAATTAATAATAACTTCTCCCCCTTTTCTCTTTATTACAGAAGAAAATAAGTTATTGATTTCAAGCACAAAGATAACTATTTGCATAACATAGCTGATTATATGCTGTAACTGGTCCAGATGGAATTAATTTGCCCGAAATATATTATATAATTTTCTTAAACAGGTAAAGATTGCATATCCAGGAATATTTCTAGTTGATTAGCAAAGCCCCCGATCTCATCACACACTGGCTTAGGAAGACACATTGAATCCCCTGCATGGTCAGAAACGAACTATTTCTGAAACCAATTCAACACGAGAACTAAGGAATTTAGAAAAGGCACGGGAAGGGGAAGTGTCTCTTATTCAACAGACACCTGAATCGGGCTCCTCGTCCTATGTCTCGTGGCCTAATTATTTCAGAAGGCTAGTTTCCCAGGTCAGGCATATTCATTTTTAGCCTTAATCACCTCATTTCTCTTGCCTACAGATCGTGGTGCACGTTGTAACGTACAATTCTTGCTGGGCCTTCAGGTCGAATCTGTGTCCTTCAGTTGGCGCCTCCTTTCGCTTTGTTGAGACGTGGAAGAAAGAAGTCCAAGGCAGGACTGCCAAGCAGCAGCCCCTCTTACGGGTCAGCCGACTCCTCTGCCCAAGCACCGAGGACAGGGCCTGGACTCAGCTCCCTGCCAGGGTGATTCCCTCCCCAGACTTCAAGGAGCCCTGGCACACTGCTGTGGCAACTCGCATCTTGGTTTCTGAAGAAATCTGGGGCCGATATGACCTCCTGCTAAGATCTGATAAAACCGGGTGGTGCGCAAGCACGTGTCTATTATATTATTTTTAGTCACTGTGTTTGACTGTATTTCATAATAACCCATAAATTTAAAAATAACTTTGAAGGGAAGGTAGCAGATGAAGTCTTTATATTGATCAGACTTTGTAAATGACTAGATCCTTTGCCTCACTTTACATAATAACTGTAAATGTAGGGATAATAATGCATTTATTTGTATTTATAGTATGGGGCACTTATGATTCAATCGAACTTACTTGTGTTAAAAGATCTGGCTCTTTTCCATAAAGGGACAATCCTGAGGCAGGAAAACTCTTTAGAAGCTGTCTTGCACAGTTCACCCATTTACAGAGTTCAGAGCAGGAGTCCTCGGTCGCAAGTCCAGAGCCCCCTGGCTCCTGGAGAATATATCTCTAAATAACCTTTGAATAACCTGTGACTCATCCTCCCTCCCTTGCTCTGCTCCCTGACAACAGATCAATATTATAGAACTGGAAAGTTTGGCTTCAGTTTTGCCAAAACTAGAGACCCACATGAGGCCTCTCCCTGAGCCCAGCAGACTGTGTGACTAATTTCAGAGACCCAGACAAGCCCCAGTGAGAGTGGGAGCATAGGAAGCCTAAACAAGAGGGGCAGGAGCTCTCTGGAGGTGTCTTCAGTGATCCAGGAGGGAAGGTCTCATATCCCAAGAGGACAACCAAGCCCCGAGAGGACAACCAGCCACCCTCCTGGCCCTACACTCACCCTGCATTTATACCCTTGCTCATCCTTCACACATCTAGACGAGGCGGGGGCCGCACCCACGCAATCAGGAGTGTGTGTACTGCTTTGCCGAGAAGAGCAAATTAAGACATTTTCCCAAGTGATGAGATCTTCAGTCGATGCTTACAAAAAGCAATTTGTGTTTCCACCAGACCCTCGATGGCCTCGTCCTCAGCTGGGACATGTGAGAAAGCGGTGGTTCCTCAGCTCTCCGTGGCTAGAGAGCAGGCATTTGCGCACTAAATGAGGTGCTACCGATGTGTATTTATATAGCTTCCCGAGCCTCTGCACACACGGTAGCGAGCCTCGATCTTAGAGGAAAAAAAAAAAAAGAGGGGACTTAATAGAAAGAGATCTTTTTATTAAAAAATCATGAATACAACTGCATTCATTCAACCTTAGAAATGTTGTGATGGCTTTTCAGCATGGCAATATATTTAGATGGGAATATGTCATTAATATAAACAGCAGAAAAGAAACTATTAAACTAACACAATTTGAAACTGAGCAAACCCAAGTGTTTGATTAAAGTTTTTATACATTCTGTACACTTGAGCAGGTAACATAGACCCTTAGTATTTTTGTTGATTTTTAATTTGCTCAAGGTGTGACATCTGAAATGTGAAAATTTCACTAATTTGTATTCGAAATTAGAAGGCATATCCACAAGGAGAATTTTCAGACTGATTTTCTCAACTGTCTTTAGACTTTACAGAGAAGTCTACAGCAGAACAGTAACTCAACTTAATGTCAGCCCATGTGAGAGGCAATCTCCTCTTTCTCCGTGCTGTCGTGCAGTACTCAACTTGCTGGAGTTGAGTTGAATGTAAATACATATGGTGAATATTAACTTTGAGGATCCAGCTTAATTCCATATATGTTTTAATGTCTGCATATTTTTCCAGGAAGTTTTCAAATTTTAAAAATCCCTGGTTCCTTGGGTCATGTATCTTCCTTCATGGGTGGGTTTATTTTTCCGTGATTGATAATGAGTGGAACATCTCCCCGCCCCCCAAACATGCGGCCATGCCTGAGGCTCAGGAACGCCTCCCTATCTGTGGCCAGGCAGGGCCCATCCTCTTCAGGGAATCCGAGTACTCTCACATTCTGGGACAAAGACTGTGTCCAGCCTGCGCTGGGCCCTCCAGTGCTTTTATCTGTCCCAGATTTGGACACACTCACCCACACTTTCAAAACTATCTCCTGCAGGAGACTGACAGAGGAGTGGGCTGGCGGGCTGGAGGGGATTGTCAAAGATGTTTCTCACAGAGCTGGGAAGCCACACACTGCCCCTTGGCAGACAGAAGCTCACCGGGCTTACGGAAACGACTTACTGTAATATGACGACTTGAATGGCCAAATTACAGCAACACATTTTCATTCTAATCACAGCCACTGGAATTCTGATATGCTGACACCCAGAATTATTGCTCTGTCATTAAAAAAAAAGAATGAGTGGAAACATACAAACCGATGACAACGCAGTGGGCCTATCTGACTTAAGGGCAGCCACCGGCGGGCCGGCAAGGCGGTGGATGCTGTTGGGGTAGGGTGTTCACCATCCCTCCGGTGTCAACGCAAAGTTGTTTTTGTGGATAGCTTCATTTTGAGTGTGAAATCATCAAACAGGGCCTAATCTGAGTGAAATACCTTTAAGACTTCTCCTTCTTAAACTCTTAAAGATCTATCTTGTCTGCTGCAAGGAGCCTCATTTTCATGTTGGAACAGATGGGGCAAAATTGTCATTAACAGAAACTGACAACTCTAAAACTGAAATATAGATTTAGAAAGGAATCTAATGAATTAAATCAATGTTATTGCAGTGAAAGCCAAAGAAATTATTAGTGATTTGTAAAGTTACCCTGTATTTTAACCTCAGTATATTTTAGTCTGGGCCATTTTAACATTCACAATACTTTTTCACTGTCGTGGTTAATGTCTAACTGTGCAATACACTCATCTTAATTTATCTTCTCCTCCTGATACGACAGCAGCAGGATGGCTGAGCCCCAGCTCTGGACGCTTCCCGGTTCTTGTCTGGAGCACGGAGGAGCCCTGCCCCCACAAGCAGAGGCCTTGTCATGACCTTGTGGGGTCGCTTCAAAAATATGCAAGAGTGGGCTTGTGGTATTTTTTTTTAGATTTTTTTATTTTTTCAGTGCGGAGAATCTGATTTTAAAAACAACCTCAAACTCTAAGGCTGTTTTAAGTAATAAATGGGAGGAAAAACATTTCCAGCTGTCCAATTTTTAGATACTTTTCATGATCATATCAAACCAATTACAAAAACCAAACCCAGAACACCGTTGGCCTTCCTGCTGCCGAAAGCCCAAGGGAGAACAAAGCAGAAACCCTCCTGGGTCGGGTGGGGTGGTGTCTGGAGTCCTGGGTCCCTGGGGATCACCCTGGGCCTGCTAGATCTCCGGTTGTCCTGACAGCCCCTAAAACACTCATTCAGCAAATAGTGATGGTATTCACTTCACAGGGCACAGTTTTAGTCCTGAAAACACAGTTATAACCAGGATAGACAAAGTCTCAGGCTCTGAGGCTTCCTTTCTGCTTGGGGTAGAGGCAGGAGACATGCAATAAACAAGAAACAAGCAGGTTCACTTCAGTGACAAGAACCCAAAGGCAGGTGAAACAGGGATGGGATGGGGAGGCTTTGGAGCGCAGTCAGGGAGGCTTCCCGAAGGAGGAGGTATTTGAGCAGAGACTCGAATGATGAAAAGGAACCAAGGAAATGGTTGGTGGGAAAACCTTGCTGGCAAAGGGAAGAGGAAAGAGCAAGTGCAAAGGCCCTGGAGTCTGAAAAAGCACATGAGTTTGCAGAACAGCAGAAAGGTGAATGTGTCTGGAGCTCTGTGAACAATGGGGAGAGGCTGGGTAGACAAGATCAGGCCAGGTAAGGAGGAAGAAGATGGCTCACAGACCTCAATCTGTTCTAGGATCTTCCATCTCCAGGATGGAATGGAAGTGGCCCACATCCTGCCCCCTACGCTGAGGCATCCCAGGACTGTGTTCAGAGCCTGGGGCACTTGGATGCTCAGGCAAGCCATCTCCTGATAGTAGCCAGCCTCACTTGGACTTCTCTCTCTCCCTTCTGTTCTGTAGGAACCAGTCACAGCTGTGCTTATTGAATAACGTCTGGACTCTTCACTTGGGCTTTCAGGACCTGGGCAGAAAGCCTCGGTCATCCCCATCAGCACACTATTGTTCCCTAAAATCCATGCCAGGTAGACAACCTTCCGGTCTTCAGTCCTTCCCTACCTCTGCCTTCCCAACTTCTCTTCATCTGTGTTTGTGTTCCTCTCTTCCAAGACCAGATCAGACCCCATCCATTGAGCTTTGCCCTGGCCCTGCAAACTGCTTCCTACAGGCTCCAGGGCTTCTACCCCTTTGGGGTCCCTCAAAGTCACGCCTGTAGGTGGCCTCGGTTCAGATTTTGCTCTGTCCACCTTAACCAATCTCTACAAACTGCTCCAGAGCAAACTCTTTGGATGAATTCCTCAGTCCAGAAACCCAGAACCCCCTCCATCCCTCGCTCCCTTCGTGCTTCACAGCCTGTGTCAGGAAGTCCTGGCAGTGCCAGCTCCCCAGTACACCTCCAATCGGGCTGCTTTTCCTTTCATCTTCACTTCTTCCACCCTCATCCAAGCCATCATTAGCCCTGACCTGGGCTGGCTCCCTACTTCCTTCTACATAGCCGCCAGAAGGATTTTTGGTGCATAAAATACCCGTAACATAAACATTCCCTTTTTCAGTGTATAGACCAGTGTCGGTGCATTCACATTGTTGTGTAACCCTCACTACCATCATCTCCAGAATTCTTTCATCTTGCAAAACTGACACTGCACTAATTAAACAATAACCCCCCTTTCCCTCTGCTCCCCAGCCTCTGGCAAAAAGCATTCTGTCTCCATAAACGTCTAGGAACCTCATATATACGGAATCATATAATATTTGTCCTTTAGTGAATGGCTTATTTCACTTAGCATAATATCTTCCCTCGTGTTATAGCATGTCAGAATTACCTTCCATTTTAACGTTGAATAATACTCCATCGAATGTATGTAACACATTGGTTTATCCATTCATCTGTCGATTGGAACCTTTTGGATATTGTGAATAACACTGCTATAAACACAAGTGTACAAATATCTGATACCATGCTTTCAATTCTTTTGAATATATACTCAGAAATGAAATTGTTGGATCGTATGGTAATTGTATGTTTTTGTTTTTCAGGAATTGCTGTCTCATCTTGCACAGTGTAGAGGGGTTTATTTTTAGCACAGGCAAATCATGTCAGTCTTCTCTTAACCCCTCTGGTGCTCCTCACTGCACTCAGAATAGAATGCAGACTCCTCCCTCTGGCCTTGCAGACCCCTCCTCTCATGCCCCTCTGCCCTGCATGCTCCAAGCATACAGGCCTCCTTGTGCTCTTCCGCACTCCTGCTTCCTCCCTGCCACAGGGCCTTTGCACTTGCTCTTCTATCTGCCAGGCTACTCTCCCAACTCACCAGCTGGCTTCTCACTTCATTCAGTCACTGCTTCGGCATCACTTCCTCAAAGAGACCTTCCTTATCCCCTCAGCTGTAGGTCCCACCAGCAGTGCCCTACTCATCCCCTATTTCATTTTCTTCGTTACACTAATCATCACCCCCAAAACTATGGCAGTGTTTTGTTCATTCCTGGCCTGCCTCCCTCCACCCTCACCTTGACCATGATCTCCCAGGGAAGAATAGTCCTGCCAGGTTTGGTCAGCTGTGTCCACCCAGCCCTCACCCAGCCCCTGGGACATGGTGGGAGCTTACTCATCAACTGTGAATCAGATGGGTGAGCACCCCACTACCCCCTTTCAGGCCCGATTTCTCCAGGGAACCTTTTGTGCAGCACTGAGGGGAGGACCTCACTAACCTGCCTCTCCTCTGAATCACTTTGCCAGCTATGATCACTAATTTGTGACCATTTATGTGGTGTCCTTCTTTGCCTCCAGCCTGCAAGCTCCTGAGCCCAGGCCCGCATCTGCCTCAGTCCTCATTGGACCCCAAGCCCCTTTCAGAGCTGGACTTAGAGAAGGAGCTCAGTAAACATCTGGAGACTTGGGTTCGAAACCTCCCTGGAGGGCAGGCGTGTTTCTCTGGGTGAACCTGAGGGACTTTGCTGACGCCCTATATGTGTCTGCAGCCCCAGCCACAGAGCTGCATGGGTGTCGCACCCAGCCCCAGCAGGGAAGCAGCCCAGGCTCCCGTCAGCTCCACCTTCTGCTGAGACCCATCTCAGACGTAGGAGAGGACAGCGGCCCAGGGTGGAGGACAGGAGTGGAGACCTGAGGGCTGATTCCCAGTGGGCCTGGCCCGGGAGGAAGCCTCTTCTTCTTCAGGCTGTGAAGGGCACCCACCCTGGGGAGCAGTGACACTTAGCAAACCCCAACCTGAGGGCTTTCCACGCCCTCCAGAAACAGGGACTCTGTTTTAAAATTTCTGGGGAGAAGATCCGAGCTTATCGATGCCTCAAAAGGCCTCAGACATTAAAATGTTTGTCAAGGCTCCTGCACCTCTGGTCCAGGCCTTTGGTCTGGTCTCTGCACGTGGCCACCAGGGCGGCTGGCTCTCCAGCCACAGGCTCCCCAGCAATGGCCCTCTGAATAGGTCTGTCCAGGGGGAGGCTGCACGTGCCCCTTTGAGTGACTCAACACAGCATGGCCCCCGCTCCGAGAAAGGAAATCCGTGGGCTCCTAGGCCTCACATGGGCATCACCTGCTCACCAGATCTGAGCAGCAAGGAGCACTCAAGTGGGGATGGGGACAGGGAAACCCAACTGGGGGCCTCCCGCTCCCCTTTCTAGATATGGAGTCACAGGCCTTACCTAATTAACCCAGCTCTAATGGCACCAGGGGAAAGGGAGAATCAGTAAAAGTGGAAAGCGACGCCCCCAGCAAGTGGCCTGTGTCTGGCTGAGCCCTCGTCATCCTGCCAAGGCCTGGTCCTGCCCAGTGATTGGAGGAGACACTTCTGCAGCCACAGGGGACAAAGGGAGCACTGAATGAGACTCGGGGTACTTGGCCTCATCCCAGCCCCACCCTTGACACGCTGTGCATCACTGTGAGGTCACGGAACCTCTCTGAGCCGATTCCTCTTACATGAAGTGGGAGTGGTAACAGTCACATTTCACCTCGTAGGATCACTGTTCAGAGTAACAGCTTCACATATACAGAGCACTTCGAGCTCTTCAGGGCCACCCACACCCACTCCCATTGTCACTGTCATCGTGGTCTTCGAGGGCCCTCGGCACTCTCTGTGAGATGGTGCTCTGCACACATTCTTTACAATGTCAGCTTCACAGTGTCTCTGCGTGGCTGGTTTTGTCT
Organism: Bos grunniens; assembly: GCF_055505025.1. Lineage (NCBI taxonomy): Eukaryota > Metazoa > Chordata > Mammalia > Artiodactyla > Bovidae > Bos > Bos grunniens. The sequence goes on along the minus strand of NC_141182.1, from coordinate 40,846,962 downwards.
TCTCCGTGTTTTGAGCTGAGGAGACAGACTTGGGGTGGGGAAGGCCTGGCCCAAAGTCACACAGCTTTGATTTGAACACAAGTTGGCTGAGAGCTCAACTCTCTGGCCCTGAAGGCACCCACTGTGGGGTCCTGAGAAGAGATGTGCACCGTGTCCCCGGGGACAAAGCCAGCAGTGTGTGCTCAGGAGATGCTGGGAGCCGGTTCTCCAGGCCTCTCTGCACAGGTGTCAGTGCAGGGGTTACCCCAGCGGGAGCTGGGTAGTTTGTGTTTCCCTTCCCTGCTTTGTATAGCACCAATCACTAGCACCTAAGAGGAACAAAGACTGATTGAAATGAAGTCCCCAGCAGCTCGCGTGCCCTGCAGCACTCCCCTCGCCGGCCCTGTGCCCCAGCCAGCACTCAGAATAGCAGCCGCCTTCCCAGGGCCTCAAAGGAGCCTGGGGAGAAATCCAGACCTGGGCTCCACACCTAAGAATGAGCAATGGCTGCCCTGTAGGATGGGGTTGGGGTCTTGGAGATGAAGTCTCATTCTATTACAGGTGCCCCCCACCTTAACACAGGAACAGAAGCTGTGACTGACCACCAGACCCTTCATTTGAATCCAATCACCCTTCCTAAGGGCCTTTCTGCATCTTCTGTAAACTCACTGTTGGGGTTCAGAGCTTGCTATGTTTCTGATCTCCTTTGGCAGTGGGAGGTGGAGTCACGGAGGGCCATGTATTCCTCTGAGATTGGAAGGCTAAGGAATAGGTATCTCTCCTCTAAGATGTCGGTATCCTTTGACTGGACAATGAAAGACATTGAGCTCATTATATTTTCCTTTTTTGCTTTGGCTGCCAGGAAGCTCAGAAATAGCATTAATATCTAATATATCACACATGCATCATAAAGGTGCTGGCAGGAGAAAGTCTACACATCTTGGATAAATCTACAGGGGAAGACCCACCCCTCCACTCCCCACACCACCACCCAGGGTCCTCTTCCAAGGCTCTCTCCCATCCTGGACTCTGACCCCCTGCACTTACCACCTTGTCACTCCAGAGAGCCCTGGTCATGTTCTTTGCTCAGCATTCCTGTCCTTCTTCAAGCTGAGTCTCCCTGTCCTCTGCATAGGCTTGTGTTTTTGCCTCAAATGTCATGTCTGGCAGCACACAGGTGTCAGAAAATCTTGTTTAAGCACAGAACAAGAGCAAATTTTCTCTCTGCGATGGTGTAGAGTTCAGCCTGCTATGTGGCTGTGACTGTTCCCTCTAAAACATGCTTCACGGGGTGATGGACTGCCCTGCCTTGGATTCAAAAATGAAGCAAATTTTCCTTTACTAATTTAGTCACATACAACAATAAATCCCAGAAATATGTCTTATGTATATTTTGCATTACCTTTTGCAGACAAATACAAAAACATGGTCAACATTTGCAATAAAATTATCATAGAAATGCCATCTCAAATCTTATTTTCTTTTTTCCAATGTGCATTTCACAAATAACTTGTATTAAAATTATGTTTTACAGAGTAGAAATAGAAAACAAATACCCCTGGTAATTTAAATAGGCATTTGCATAACATGACTAGAACACTTTAGAAAAACGCACAGCATCGGAAAATATGAGTTCAAAAACACTTAAATACAAGTGATTTTAATAAGTCTAATATGAAAAATGCCTTTTAGCTGTATTAATTAGTGAATTAAAATGTGTTGATCTTGGAATATTTTCCAACTAACAGGTTTGGGGATTGGTGTAGGTTTTTTTCTTTCTGTTTGTGAGAGAACGTTTCCATTCATTAAACACCACCACGGGGCCGTCCTGGAAGTGTTTCTGCAGGGATCTGGAGAAAGGCTGAAACCAAGCTCATGCCGTGTGCTAGGGAAATACAACTGCATGAGGGGACAGTGGAATAAATGTCAGATGCCAGGGGTCCAGGGTCTGACCCACTTAGGTGCAAAGTAGGGCTGAGCAGTTCCCCTGTACCAGATTTCTCAGGAGCCTGGGTACCCAGATGTGGGCAGGGAGAGGTAGAGAGGAGATGGCACAACCCACAGAGCCCACCCTGACTACTGTCAGGGCATTGCAGACCCAGCTCCCTCCATCCTTCTCAGGAAGGACCTGCCCCAGCACAAGGGCTTCTTGTATGTGGACCCTTTGTGCACTGAGGTACTGATGACGTACGCTGTAGACATTTTCCTTGGTGGATTTTTCTCCCACAGTTCTCTCTCTCTTTCCATTTCTGGGTTGTTCCCTGGTGCGGTACGGCAGGTCAGCTCTAGGCAGGTCCTGTGAAGCATGGGGCCTGACAGCCACGAGCCACAGACAGAGCTGAAAGGGTGCACAGCCAGGCCCCTTGGAGACAGCTGCTTTTTCCGTGGAGGAGCACACTGGCACTGAAGGATTCGGGCTCTGTGCGGTGATCGCTCAACAAAAACGAGGAAGATGCATATTTATTTCTTCAATTTAGTTGGAATACCCTTCTGAGAACCCACAGTAGAGGCACTTTCAGTGCACAGCTTCTGAGCTGTTAAAATTTTCATTCCAGGTCCCCAGGAAACAGTGCGTTAAAACACATCACTGCATCCTCACATCATCAAAACTCCTCTCTTGCCCAGTTTTCCCAAGAACAAGTAGAAGAAATGACAAGGGAGCCTTGGGGCACGGGCTGTAGGGAAAGGCCCGGCAAGGAAGAGGCTAGAGGTGATGGCCCAGGCCAAACCACAGCTGCTCCATCAAATGCCCTGTCTCGCAGAATGGTCTTAATCCACCTGGCTGCAGAAGCTGCCGTCAACTGAGTCCCTCTAGCTATAAAGGATTCTCCAGCCACTCAAGTGACGTGGATCCCATTCATTTAGTCACCATGTCTCCTGAGGATCTTCTGGACTCTTAACAGTTTCTCCAGCTTTCCTTGTTTTTAATGACCTTGATAGGCTTGAAGTTATTTTGGTCACTGGTCAGTTATTTTGTAAAATGTTCCTCAATTTGGGTTTGTGTGATGTTTTTCTCATGGTGAGACTGAAATTATGGGTTCTGGGGAGGAAGACTATCAAGTGCTGTCTTTTATCACTGTCAATCCCATCATACCGTCAATATCACTTATCCCTGTTGGTTTTGACCTTGATCATCTGACTAAGGCCAGGTTTCTCCACTGTGAGGTTATTCTTTCTTATCCCCTCTTTCCATACTGTGCATTTTGGAACAAATTCACTATGCACAGCTCATGCTTAAGGAAAGTGAATTTTAATCTACTTGAATGAGGGTAAATAATCTATGACTGGGAATTCTTTTGTTTAGGAGATGTCTACTCTCTCCATTTATTTGTTTAATTCAATTATTTATCTATGTCCAAATGGACACATGGATATGTATTTTATTCTTTGGGTTATAATCCAGTGCTACATTATCTATTTTGTGGGTCAGATTGTCCCAGCTTTGGCCTTTAGGAGTTCTTTCTGTTGGCTCCTGTATCCTGGTGACACTCAGCCCCTATCATGTGCATCTGTGTAGGTTGAAAACTTTCTGATTTTCCGACACTATAAGATGCTTCAATCTCATCTTGTATATTTCCCATTTCAGTCCTAGAACTGGCAATTTCTCTAAGAGCCATGGTTCCTATCTCTGAGAATGGTAATAGAAACCAAGGTCTGGGTACAGGTGTGCTAGTTTTTTCTGGGCTGTCATTACTTCTTGGCCCTGTCAGCTGACAAAACAAGGAAATGTATGTGTGTATGTTATAATAACCCCTGCATACACACAGATTTATAAATATTTCTACATGCATCCATCTATATCTATATTAAGATAAATGAGCTGACAATCATGTTCTCAGATCTATTCCAATGCTATGGATCATTCTAGCTTTCCCACTTGCTTATCTACAAGGTACCCACTTTCCAGGTGGAGAGAGAAAGGCCCCGAGGTGGCTCATTGTCACAGCTCAGCTCAGGAGTGGACAGTAAAGCCCAAACTCTGTGGCCTGCTCCAAAAATGCAACTGCCCTAGGTTAGTGGGTGGAGGCAGGGGACCATGCTTGCCTGGTAAGGAGGAGGAGATGGTAGAGTCTTACCCAGGCAGCAAGAAGCCTCAGGTCCTAGGAGACCAACAGTTTAGAAACTTCCACAGTAGTTAACTAAAAGGGTAACTAAAAGCTAGTCAGCAAAGAGTCACAGCCTTGGGACACTCAAATTTCCCTTGTCCCATCACCTTGACTAACCTGGCCAGGAAGTGAGCCCTGGGCAAGCCCAGTGGAGTTGATGCTGGCCTCTCTCAGGCCTTAGCCTCCCAGCGCACCTGCCAGGACCAGACACAGAGGTTCCACCTTACTGTCCCTGAGGGTGCTTCCAAAGCCTTGGAAGACCCTTTGTCTTCACAGCCAAGGTAACCAACATCCTGCGAGCAGGCCTTATGCAGGATTGGATGCACAAACATCCCAACTTCCTCCCAGATGAGAATATTCCAAAGCCTGTGCCATAGCGCCTCCTGAGCTCCCATGGAACCTTGCTTAGCAGCCTCTTCCCTTCTTTCACACCCCCTCCCTCCCAAATAAAAACACTTTCACTGCACCTTTGTCTCAGGGGTTGCATAACCAGGACCCCAAACACCAATTAGCCCTTTCTTATATGCCATCTGGAATCCAAGGCTGCTGCAGCCCAAAGTGCTCACCCATCCTCAGAGCATGGCTGTCAGCTGTGTCCTGGCTCCAGCAGGTGGAGGCTTTGGGGGCAGAGGCTCTGGACCAGCTCAGGCTGCCAGGCGGCCTGGGGAGGGTGGAGACAGGGGTGCAGTTCTGGGGGTCACTCCTGCTTGCTCACGGTGGGGAAGTGTTAAGAGAGCGTGGCACAACCCTGTGGTCTAGCTGGGGAGGCCCTAGAAAGAAAGAAGAGGAGGCCCGGCTTAGCTCTCAGAGCCATTTTAAAGCCGTCTTTCCTAGCATGTGAGGGGAAGGGAGCTCCATTTGTCAGCTCAGGTAGAAGAACCGGTGGCATCTGAGCTCACACCTGCATAGCCTCTGTGACATCCCCACAGAGGCTCCATCAGTCAGAGCAACGTGCCGGTGTCCCATGAAGGGCGACAGTCAATTGACAGATCGAGCTGCGCCCATATGGAGTGGCACGCTGCCTGCCCCCCATCCCAAGAGCAACGGCATTTGTCAGGAAGCTCCCCGTGGGCCTGAGAAAGCGCAGTCTCTGATTCACCAGAGCCTCTGCACGCTCTCGCCTGTCAGAGGCATGGCTCTGCCACTGGCCCTTCATGGCCTGGGCTGACCTGAGAATTTTGTGCAGGAAGCCCACACACACTTACGGTGTGCAAATACACACATGCGCACACACACACGTGCAGCAGTCACACGTTCACCCAGCCCCCACTAAAGAAGAAAAAAAAAAACCCTTTTGCTTTTCTAGACAAGGTCCTTTTCCTTCACAAGTTGTTCTTGTCTGATTGGCCCCCAGCTGTACCCTCAAATCCCCGTGGCCCTTCCAGGGGTTAGGGGCCACCTGTCTTTGCCCCTGGGGCTCTCCAGACAGCAGCTCAGGGCTCATGTGAAATTCCACGTTGACTTTAGAAGGATTCTGTGGTGTCCTGATTACCACTCTGTCCTTATGAACTGGATTAGAGGGCCCTTAACAGATAATGCCTGGAGTCCTCTCTGCTTGTCGGACATTGAGCAATTATGAGCAGGGTCTTAAGAGATAAGTGAACAGTGATGCCTCAGCCAGGAGCTCAAAAGGTGGTTCCAGGGAGGCTTTCACAACAATACTTGGTGCAGGAGGGAATGAACGCCCTGGCTTTGGACGCTGAACTATGAGCCTCTCGGTGAGATCTTTTCATATCGGGATAAGACCTGGGTAGCTCTTAATCCTTTAATTCTACCAGTTGGCCAGGAGCTAGAATTGGATTTGGAGCCTAAGGGAGGAAGAGGGGAAAAATCAACAGAGGAATTTAAAAATCTTCGTTGTTGGGCCCAGCCAGCGGTCATGCCAGGAGCACGGCTGTGGGGAGGGATGCCCCCTGGGTTCCCCTCCATGGAGGGGTGTCAGACTCAGGCTGTCAGGCTGCCAGGAGCCCTGGTGACCACTGACCGTAAGGGCGCGCTGTGAGGACAGGAGGGTCTTCGGCTCGTGGTGCAGGAAGTGGGTGCTTCTTCATACTGCCTCCCCATAGAGTAGGAAGAATAATCACCTTTGTAATGAGCTACTGATATGCCCCTCATCTGTGTGAAGCATTTATAGAAGCATCTTTGGAGAATCAATAACTGGGCAAAACGAAACGTGTGCCATGGTTCACTCTGCCCCCTAAACATGATTCCACGCGGCAGCGCCTCCTCATTGCCCGGAACTGCAGCCCCCCGTTCCACAGGCCCTTTAGCGCCTCACCCTTGGCAGCATGGGGGCCAAGGAGGTCTCCTTTAAAAAAGAGAAAATGGGATAAGAGGCAAGGATGGAGTCAGAGGTCCCACAGGGAGGCCCTGACCCCTGAGAGCCTCATGTTGGAGTCACTGATGTGACAAGCCTCGCTGGAAACATCCTAAAGGCAGGTCAGAGGCCACGACCACAGCCTTGGAGAGGCGTCTACCGCAGGGTCTCATTCATTCACTCATTCTCTCAGCGGGGGTGTGTTGAGGCCTGCTCTGTGTCACACCTGGCCTATGTGCTAGCGGCAAAGCAAAGGACAGCTTTGGTCCTTCCCCTCCAAGACCCCATAGCCCAGAGGGGGAACGGAGGTGGGAATTGCCGGTTACAAAGCAGCGTGGCTGTGCTGGACAGGGACTGAGGGCCGCAGGAGCACAGAGGAGCCGGGTGCCTATCCAGACTGGGAACTGAGGCCTGCTGATGGGGGAGGAGCTGCTGGGAGAACACACGGTCCCATTCCCTGTCCCAGATCTTCAGAGGCTCTGAGGCAGGACAGGCGAGGGAGGGACTGTGAGAGGGAGAGAGGAAGCATCCATCCCCATGTCACCCGTAACAGGAATCCATCAGTCTTCTAAGATTATTATTCTGCCCCAGACATTTTAAGCCAGAATCTCAAAAGGGAAGAGACTAAGAACTAGGGCCCCTAAGCCCCACACAGAGCCCGCCTGCCCCAGCAGAGGGCTGCAGCAGAGGGATGGATGACTGTCCCCAGCTGGACAGCTGCTCAGGCCAGCAGGTGGCAACCCAGGACCCTGTGGGCTGGATGAAGAAATGATTTCCAGAGAAAGCAAACTGGCCTATGGACAGCGGAACTGTGCACAGAGAACCCCCCAGGAACCAGGTCTCTGGGTTCCCAGTCCACGTGCGTTCCTGCCTCCATCCAGGGGCATCACGTGGCAGGAGCAGGAAAAGAGCTGGGAAGGCTTCACACTGTCTGCACCCCTTCTTCACTGCCCCTTCCCATGTCCACAGAGAACGCCTTCCCTGCGCACAGAGAGGCAGTGGAGGTGGAGGCTGAGACGTGCTGGGAGGGGAGGGGACCAAGAGATACCACCATTCATTCTGCCATCTGACCACATGCTGACTGGCCCTTGAGAAGTGTTTGGTTAATGGATTTCTTTTTTTTTTTTTTTAAGAAGAAATATCCTCGTTTTTCAAATTGGGCTCTTAGTTGCAAATGACCAAATCTCAATTTAAACTGGAAATAAAGGGTGGTGGGCAGGAAGTTTCAGCTTCCTGAAAAGTCCAGGAGTGGATCTAGTATAACTTCAGGCATAGCTGGATCCAGGCACTCACCTCCAGCTTCTGGCTCCTTAGCTCTGCGTGGCTACACTCTCAGCCCAAGCTGAGCAGCAAGATGGCACGCTATAGCCCCAGATCTGCCTCCTGTCAGCACCAACCCCTCAGGACAGGACGGCATTTCAGAAAGTTCCAGACGAAGTCCTTGGGCTGCCTCTTGGCACAAATGTTGGTCAGCTGAGCATCCATGAATCAGGTGCTGTGTGGGGACATGGTTCTGTCCTGAGATAAGCCTGGACAAGTTATTAACTTTAAACCAGAGAGTGGGTCATCCTCTGCATGGACCAAGAACTGCATGGACCAAGTTGCTTTTTGCATCAGGGTCACGGCAGGGGTGGGAAGAAGGGAGGGGAGTGGGGAGTGAGGGAGGGTGTGCTTCAACAGCCTTTTCCCAAGCTCAGGGAGCGGGCAAATAATGGTGACTGCACCTGGGGGACACAGGAAAGCCCACCAGAGGCACAGGGCTTGGCCTGGGCCCCTTAGCACCTCTTGTTCAGCACCTGGACAACTGCACCCCCACCTCACCCCTTGCCCCTCCCCATCCAGAAGCCTCTACCCCACCCCCCATGCACCCACCAGCCCCAATCCCTGGGGGACCATTTGGGAAAAGGCAGCTGTCCCCCTGTGCTGGTTATTGATTTAATTTCTGTTTACTTCACTGTAAGCTTAATTTGCTGTGTTAATGGCATTTTAATCCACTTGCCGGTTGCATGGGGCTGATAATACCACACTTCTGTGCAGCAGCAGTGACATTTCTTTGTGGCTGGGTTCTTCGGTGGGTGGGGCCGGGAGTCCTTCCCTGAGCACTCCCCTCCCCCACCCCGCAGTGACACCCTCGGCCAGACCCTGGGGGTGGGAGACACGGCTGCCTGCTCTCTGGAGCTTCAGGACAGTCCTCCAGAGCAGAGGGCACCCTAGCTAAGGCCTGTCCCTGAGCCCAGAAGGAAATGGGCGGCTGCTGTGGGTGAGGAGCTGTGTGGGGCTCAAGCGATGGTAGTGGCCTTGGGGATCTGGGCCTGCCCTGGCCAGGCATGGCTTCCTGGTGGGGTCAGCCCTGAGCAGGCCTTTTGAAATCAAAGATAGAAACAAGCCAGATAATTGAGGGATTCTAGAAAAATTTAGGCAAATCTGATTTCTCCGTCTGGAGCCAAACTCTGATAGCTGTCGGTGTCCTTGCACCCAGTCACCATCCGCCCTCCTGGTAGCGGTAGCGGCAGGCTCTGCCTTTCACTGAGTCAGTGAAAGCAGTGTGAGCAGTGTGTCACCATGGGCGGGGCGCCTGCTCGGCTTCGCAGGGCTGTGCTGGAAACCCAGCACCAGCCATCGGTTCTACATCTATCTGGATCCCGACCAGGGCAGCATCGCAGACTTCAGGTGACCTGGTGCCAGGTAAGACCGGTGCGGTCCGCAAGGCGGGCACCGGGGCAACGAGCCAGGAGGGCCTCCCCTCGGGGCAGAGCTGGCCACCTGCTGTGCCCACCACCCCAAGGCAGGCCAGAGGACTGCCTGCCATTAGGGTCACAGCCAGAGGTGGCCCTTGCCCGGAGACAGCCCCTGCGGGTGGCCGGCGGTGGTCAGAGGGCAAGCCGCCCGAGCCGACGGGTGTGCGTTTCTGGAGAGTGAGTAATGACCGGGCACAGCCTGTCTGTGGAGGAGGTGACGTGTGCCCAAGGAGCGCTTCACAGTCAGGGTGCAGAGGTCAGGAGACACACAGAGAGTGCAACGAACACGACAATAAAGTAAGATGAGGAGGAGGAGGAGGAGGAGGAAATATTTATGGCTCTTCCCGGTGCCCGGCACTCTCCCAAGCGCTCTCCTTGCGTTATTACACTTAAGCCTCATAACAACTCGGTTGTTTTTCTCATTTTCTGGAAAAAAATAACTGAAGCTTAAGAGATGGTCACACAGATTGGATCCAGCAAAGCCAAGACTTGAACCCAGGAGGTCTGACTCCAGAGCTTGTGTTCTTAGATAAAACCCGGAAGGCAGAGGCTGCGGAGCAGCAGAGGCTTTGGCCAGGAAGAGAGAGGAGGAGCCGGGACTGGGACAGCCGGACCTCAGGATGGACAGCAGGCTCTGCCATCAGCTCGGCCCCGGGGCTGCCGTCTAACCCCGCCCTGGGGCCACGGCCCCCTCTGCCCTCTTGCTTTCACTAGAGCTGGGTGACAGCCGTTCTCCCTGACACCCCGGAAGGGACAGGCCACTCAGAACCCTTTTCTCGTTGATTCTTCCTGTCCCAGACCTCCAGACGCAGCAGTTCCACCATCCCAGAAGTGTGCCCGGGGACCAGGGGTACCTGTCCCCCTCTCCCTGTTTGGGCTGTGGTCCCTCTCATGTGTGTGTGCAGCTTGCACACACACACACACACGCGCGCGCGCGCGCCAACACCAGACGCCCCCGACTGCCCAGGCACTCATCCTCATCAGAGGGTCATTCCAGTGGCCGGGATGCACCCCTCGTGGTGTCACTGCTCGTTGAGAGCCACACAGCCTGTAATGACCCTGGGCATTTCCTGGGATTAATGGCCAGCAGGATTAATGGCCCTCAGCGACACCCCGGGCCATTAGGCACCAGGAAGCCCCACACCTCAGTGGCTATTACTTAAGTGGAAGACATTAGCGAGCTAACAACAATGTCTAACAAGGAGGGAATTATCAGGAGAGTGCCTGTCTGCGCTCATTACCTGGTCAGGCCTGAGGACAAGAACTGCGGCCAAGGGCAGGGGCGCCCCTTCCAGTCCCCTCCCCTCCTCCATCCTCTGGAGGCTTCTGTTCAGCCTGGAATCTCTTCTTTTGGAGCATTTGGTGTGTGTGTCTGTCTGTCTGTGTGTGCCTCTGTGTGTACGTGTACATGTGTCTATGTGTCTCTGTATGTATGTACATATGCCTGTGTATGTCTGCGTGTCTATTTGTGTCTGCGTGTATGTCTGTATGTGTAGTGTCTATGTCTCTGCGTGTATGTCTGTGTGTCTGCTTGTGTCTTGTGTGTCTGTGTGCACGTCTGAGTGTGCCTGTGAGTGACGCTGTGTGTGTATACGTGTGTAGGTGTGGTGTGTCTGTGTCTCCGTGTGTATCTGTGTGGTTGCTCGTGTCTTGTGTGTCCGTGTGTGTGGTGTGTGTTTGTGTGCATGTCTTTGTGCGTGCATTTGTGTGTGTTTATGAAAGACCTCCCACTCGTACCTCTGGAATGTCAGCGCCCCCTTGCTCTCGCTTCTGATGGGCAAGTCCCTTCTCCACTGACAGCCAGACCCCAACCTCTCGACCTCTCGGGACCACACTGCATCTAGCCCTCCTTCCACCTCACGTTCCCTGCTCCAAAACAGCTTGCATGTCAATCAACCCTTTATTCTGCAAATGTTTCTGAGCCTTCAAGGAGCTGTCACATTCCCTGTGCAGCCCTGGGATTCAGGAGCTGCCTACCTTCGTGAAGCTTATAGTCTATAGCAGGGAGGATAGAGAATGACCATTCATGCCAGAAAATAAGGACAGAGTTTTCCCAAAATTGTCCTGTAAAAAAATAGAGAGCTGCCTTGTGCTCGCGTGTTTGCTGAGTCTTCTGTCACATTGCTGGCTCTCTCCTTTCTGCTTGAACTTAAAGGAAAAATACATTACACCTGTATGTTCTACAGGTTTTAATCACCACTAACTCTGGGTGCTCATAGAAGTCACCTGATGGAATCAGTGAAAAGAAAAGACAAAGAAATGGAACAATCATAATTATTCATGGGAAGGGATGTGATCTCAAAATTACAGGTACTGGATGTCATTGGAAAGCAGCTTTTTCAGGGGTACTTTAAAAAAGCAGCCCAGAAAGTGGTTGTTCTATGGAGAACATGGATAGCAAATGATGTTCGTGGCTTTAGGTACAATTCCTGACAGCATCCTCACGGATTCAAACAGTTCTGCATCCCACAGGTGGCTGGAGGTGGGGCCTGAGAACATGACTTCTGCTAGCAAAGGCACTGAGGCGGAAGTGCTCGCAGGGCGTTTAAATGCAAGGGAGTCCTAGCGCGGGAGAATGAAAAAGTGTTCCTATGTGATGTCCTGTACAAGATGCAATTTCAAATATGTACTGCAACACACACACTGTTTGAAAGAGGAATTGAGCCATTCTGACTACTGCCTTAAAAGGCTACACGTGCAAGCAAGACCTCCCAAAAATGTTCTCATCCTTTCATTGGAAAAATAGAGGATCTTCTTGCATTCAGATAGGAAGGCACAAACAGTAATGACATGTTATTTAATTAAAACTGTGACTTGTAAACAATGGAAAAGAGCAGTGTATTATGAAACCCAAGGATTATGCTTTTAAAGATTATGAGTTGGCATTGATAGAAGGAAAGAAACTCACTGGTCCACAGAAGTGGCAAGCAAGGGCAGCTCCAGGCACCAGGAACAGCAGATATAAAGACCCTGTGGACAGCAGCGGGAAAGGCCCTGCCTGTGGGAGCCTGGGGGTGAGGGCTGAGCTCTCATAGTGCTTGGGGGGTTCCTGGCCTCTCTCCAGGGGCAAGTGGGAGCCTTCAAGGGTTTTACACACCAGAGTAGAGTGATTCGCCTCCATTTTAAGAGAGCTTTCTGGATGCATCCCACAATCATGACAGTCATGCTCTAATTACTTGAGCTCTGGGGACCCGGCACCTTGCATTCCCTTCTGTCATTTCCCTCCCTGTTTCAGATAAGTTTTCCTGAAAACTGAACTCACTTCCTGTGGCCAGGGGTCTCTCTCCCTTCTAGAACAGGGCAGGTGCTGGAGAAGACTTTACAGATTCTTGGAATTTGGAGCCAAGGTGGATACCGCCAGTCTGAAAGGGAAGATTCTCCCTTCCTGACCTCCTGATAGGCAAGGAACAAAGGACAAAGTAAGCCCAACAGGAAGCGAGACCCCTTCTCTCCACAGCTTTGCCACACTGCCCACCCCTGCTCCGGCTCCAGACAGGCAGGCCTGCGGCCTCGGACTGGCCTGGGAGCTGTGGCTCTCTGGCCTCCAGCAGGCCACAAGGACAGAGGTCCTCCTCCCAGGCCAGCAGCGGCCTGGACACCCCCTGGATGTCTTTAGTCACAGAAGTCACATCACGTAGCACGTGGTGCTGTATCCTACCAGTGCATAAGGTAAAATTAGAGCAGAGCCAACATTTCCCTTGAAAATTTCTTATGATGCCAGTGGTGCCCTTTCCGTTAAGCTGGTGGCTGCAAACAGAGCATGTTGTAAGAAAAACTCTCTTTAAACACAAGCATGTCCCAAAGCTCTGTGAGATGCTCACACCATGAGAGGAAGGAACTTCAGATTCGTGACTGCCACACACGCTCACCCTGGGACACTTGCCCACTGAGTGGAAAGGCCAGCAGAAGCCACGGCATGGTCTGGACAGCCACCTTGATGCCTCTGCTCCTCCACCGTGCACCCTAAGTGGCCCGTGTGGGGTGCTCGGTGGAGCCCTCCACTCACGAGCTGATTGGCACTGCACCTGGGCACCAGCCAGGAAAGGACAGGACAGGACTGGGGTTTGCCCCAGGCCCAGGGATCCCCAGCCCAAAGTGATGGTGCAGATGGCCCAAGCAACAGGAGATGGCCCCAGTGTCTTTGTAGGCTTGTCCAGCCTCAGAGTGGACACACAGGAGAATGGGGAGCCACTGGCCAGCCTCGGCATGGGGTCTTTTATTCGATGCATCGTGACAGGTCTTGGTGGGACCTGATACCTTTAGGGCTTCCCCGGTGGCGCTAGTGGTAAAGAACTTGCCTGGCAATGCAGGGGACATAAGAGATGCGGGTTTGATCCCTGGGTGGGGAAGATCCCCTGGAAGATGGCAGGGCAACCCACTCCAGTATTCTTGCCTGGAGAATCCCATGGACAGAAGAGCTTGGAGGGCTACAGTCCCTAGGGTCGCAGAGTCGGACATGACTGAAGCGACTTAGCACTGTGATAAAGGCTTCCCTGCGGCTTAATTCCAGCATGGTCCTGCAAAAGCCTGTCCAACAAGAATTTTCCCTCCCCGTGAGCCAGCCGCCCCAGGCCATGAAGTTTCTGCGCTTTGTGTAGTGCTTCCAAACTGGAAATGTTACCTTGCCTTTTATTTATATTTTCCAATGATGAAACCGGTTTTAAAAATGCCCCACACCATAGAGTGAGAGGGCTTTGGTACAACTCATGCACAGTTGGGGCGGATGGAGGGCTCCACTTCACCTCATCTCTCCTTTCTGCTTAAATATTATGCCACATCCTGATTAATACCAGACCAATAAAATCATCTCCGCAATCTGGTTAGAGGCTTTTGTCTTCCCAGATGGCCTGCAATGTTAATGTGTGACAATTTCAACAATGAACTAGGACTGTTTTATGGAACCAACATTTGTTCCACTGCTTTTTTTTTTAGACTCAGAATTTTGACACAGATGGTACAAATTACTCAAAAAACAGAAATGTTCATTTAGAAGGCTTAAATATGTGGTTTTACTCAGGCCATCAGAATATTTTACATTTGCAATTCAGTAAATTTACTAACAACCCTGCTATAATTAAGGTCTGTGAAAAAAAAAATCCCCTTTCTCCAGCTTTTTATATCTATAGAGTTTCATTAAAGCCAGAAAAAAATATTATTATTTATTCTAGTTGTGCAATGTTCTTATTTCCTTGTGACATACATTGTTCGCCTCTGCTTTCTGTTTCCGTCATGGTTCCTAATTGCTGCTGAGGACGAGGGTAGGTGGGCTGCTGCTCCAAGGGCTCCCCCTTCACCCTGTGAATCAGGTTTCAGCTCCAAGTCACTGATCTCAATTGTTACAGCCGCAACATCTGCTAGAACCTTCTCGCGCAGGAGAAGGTGAGCTGGCCTTTTTCACCTCCATTTGCCATCTCTGCAAGGGCGGGCCCCACAGCACACGTCTTCTCCCAGCTGCAGCTGGCTCTTTGTTTCCAAGTGGACCCCGGTCTGCCTGTCAGCATCAGAAGACAGCACTGTTATTGTGACTCACATTTCAGTGCTTGTTCTGGACAGGATTGTGCAAAACGCAATACACAGATACCTGGGGTTAATCTTCTCTCTTCTTAGAGATGATGAACTGAGGCTGAGAGAGGCTACATAAAGGTCAAGGCCTCCCACCATAATCCCCTCAGCAGTGAGGGAGAGCACCAACAATTAATAAGAACCATACAAGCAGAAGCTGGTGCTCTCCCTCATCCTCAGGATGATCGTATTAAGAGGTGGGCCCTCTGGGAGGTGATGAGGACATGAGGGTGGGGCCCTCATGATTGGGATTAGTGCTCTTATAAAAGAGGCCTCACAGAGCTTCCTGTCTCCTTCCATCCCATGTGGACACCTTGGGAAGCCGGCAGTCTGCAACCCAGAAGAGGGCTTTCACAGGAACCCTACAATGTGGGCACCCTAATCTTGAATTTCCAATCTCCAGACTGTGCGATATAAATGTTTGTTGTTTCTAAGTAAAGCAAAACAAAACCCTGGTGTTTTCTGAGTGCCTCCTCTGTGGCACGCACTGCATAGTCCCTTCCACTGGTTACCTCATCTAACCCTCCTCTTACAAATGTGGGCACTGAGGCTGAGAGGAATTAAAAGGAAGGGGGGTGGTGCCCACTGGGGCAGAGGCAGCCAAGGGAACTGGACAGCCAGCAGCACCCCCGCTGCCTGCATCTGGTCTCAGCCGGGAGGACAGCCCGAGGAAGGTGTGCTCACCACTCCCCCACAGCCACCTAAGACCAGGAGTGGCCTGCTCCCACCTCAGCTCCCGACACGCTCCCTCTGCCTTTCCCACACATGGTCAGGTGAGTTGACTGCCGCCCGTATACAAGTTTGGGTTCATGGGAGACCTTGGCCGCCAGCAACCAGAAGACAGGTCTCCCCATTCCTGCCCTGGCCAGCCCCCAGTACTCAGAGTCTGGAGAGTGCCAGCACACAGTAGCCTCCAACTACTAAGGAGAACCTGTTGCAAAACGGAAGCCACAGGCATAGCTTTTACAAATGCCCAGAGCCCCCTGAGTCGGGGGAGAGCTTTTCAGGGGCTGATGTGGAGGGATGCCTAGAGAACGCATGTTAGGCTCTCGACCTGGTGTCCCGAGCACAGGGTGCTCAGCCAACGTTAGCTGTTGCTTTTGTCATTACTTGTTTTTAATTTAATTTTTAATTGGAGGATAATTACTTTACAATTTTTTAAAAAATTTACAATTTTAGAAATTTTTACAATTTCTGCCATACATCAACATGAATCAGCCAAAGGTATATATAGGTCCCCTCTCTCTCAAACCTCCCTTCAACTTCCTTCCCCATCCCACCCCTCTAGGTTGTCATGGAGGCTTTGGGTTCCCTGTGTTACCCAGAAAATTCCCATTGGCTATCTACTTTACATATGGTGCCATCACTCCTATGATTATTCTTTTGGAAGTCTGCAAGGCCAGTAGAATAATCAGATCTGCAACAGTTCTGGTCCTGGGGGGAGGTCCCGACTCCAGAGGCACACTCAGGCAGTGTTCCCCTCTTCTAGGCCTTTTTCTGGGGGCTCCTGACTGAGCTCAACACCACCCCTTGACCTGACATGGGACCCTAGGTGAGCAGACTCTTCTCAACTGCCTTGGTTATTTTCCTGAGATGGAGTCAAGGGAAAATTCAGCCCCCCACCCAGAACCTAAACAGGACAGGGTGTCCTTATTCCTTCCTGCCTGCAACTTGAACAATTGTCTGCTTAAACATTTTCCAATATTATTTTCCCAGTAGTAATGATTATAATAAAAGCAACACCAGCATCCTGTTCACTGCTTCGCTGACCAGAGTTTTGGTGTTTGCTTTCGGCATTAGGTGACATCCGATTCTATGTCAGCATTGGTTCTTGTTGTTCAATTATATAAACAAATAATTTATTTCAACTTTAAAGTTAAAAAAGACTCCGTCAGCCATTGTTGTCCTTTGCTAATCCTTGCAGTGAGTACCATGCATTTCTGTGTGAGGCTTCAATTCATTAGAACATTCTACTAGCACTGCCAACAGAAAGTATGTTCTGAGTTTTTAAATGTTGTTTCCATGAAAATCAATCACTCCTTGCAATTAAGCCAATAGTCTCGCCATTTTTGCTGTTATGAGCTAAAGCATCCTAAATATATTGACAGCTGTCTTCGATAGGATGACACAAACAAGGGGGAAGCAGGTCTAAGGCTGAATGTCACCAAGGGGAGTGGGTGAGCTCCTCTCGCCGAAATGCACCTCATTTTCATACCCCAGAAGGCATTCACTACACTTTTTTTTTTTGCAATGGCAACATACAGTAATCAATGTTTTGCATATTACAATCAATAACACACTTAAATGTTTAAGTTTTGCATTCTTTTGCAATAAATATTGATATATTACAAACTCTGTAAAAACTGTTCATTGGACTTTTTGTTTGCACTGTGTACTGTATCATTCAGCAAATAAGTGAGCTAAATATTGTTTGTTACAAAACAGATGTCAAATAAAATTATGCCATATGTGCTATTAAACACTTTTCTTATTTTTTTTTTCAGCAAAACCCAAGACTTAGTTTCAGAAGTGAATGTATTTGGCTTTTCAAGGATTTGAAGCATGAAAGCAACATCTTTGAAATATTTTTAAACCTGCTGGCTTTGTGTGATCCAGTTTTGCGAGCTAATTCTGAATGTTATTGTAGATTTAAAATTTAAAATTCAGATAGATAAATAAAGACATGGATATGAACACAGCAATCTAGAGGTTCAGATTGACTTAGTGTTGCCAAAGAGAGGAAAAATAAAGGAAATTCTGTTCAAAAAAATTAATTATAAATAAATATAAATCTACATATAGAGAGAGGAAATTAGAAGAGTTTTTTCCTACTTGACTAGAGAATGTGAGAAGGTAGAAAAGAAAACTTTCAAAATTGGGCCTGCAGAGTAAAAGGGTGGGGCCTGTTTGGAGATGTGGGGGTGATTCAGGAGGTATGCGGTCCAGCCCGGCCCCCCAGGTGCTCCAAGGGGCTGGAATGAAGGCTGGAAGTGGGGGAGTATGCAGGGCAGCAGCTATAGCTCCCAGAGGGACTCACAAGGCCAAGAAGGAACAGCGGAAAGGGAGTGGGGGGGGGCAAGGACATGTCAGTGAGGAGCTGTCCCGACCAGTGTCCCTCGTGTCCTCCCCTCGTTCGGCCCAGCAGGGGTCTCCTCCGCCCCAGCCCTGTCAGAAGCGTTTGCACTAGATGGATGGATCTCTCAGCCTGCGGAAGTGTGAAATGTGAAACAGAATGAGCAGAATGCAAGAAACATGTTGCTAAGAGCCACCGAGCGAAACAAAATCTGGAGGCCCCACATCCTGGCATTGGCACCAGCGGCCCCGATGCTTCCACCCACAGACAGAGGCAGGAAGCAGCAAGGTGCAAGAGCTGGCCGGGCTGTGGGGGCACAACTAGGAGGGTCATCGTGGCCCATGGCCACAGCTCTTCCTGCCCATCTTCAGAGGATGCCTCCGATTTCTGGCATCAGCTTCCATGTTGAAGCGGTCTGAAACGCAGAAGAGCTGAGACCCCTTTCTACCTGGGAGGGCCCCTGGGGACTAAAAGAGCTGTGATACCTGCGTCCTCTGGTATCGGCCCTCAGAGACAGCTGGCTTCTGCTTCTTGCCGTGCCCAGATCATTCCCTTGCATCCTCACATCCCTGCATCTGTGCATGGGACCCCTCCCGTGGGCCAGGTGCCATGTAACACTCTCCCCAGCCCACATGGCAAACCTCTCTCTACCTGCTGAACCTGAGCAGGACACGCATGGACAACCTGAGTATGTGGACGTCATGCTGATTGATGTGGGTCAGTGTCGACAGGTAACTATGTCCCCATTTTGTCTCCCCAGGTGGACAGTTGAGAGTTGCATGTCAGTCAACTCTTCAGAAGGTCCATTGGGATCAAACACCTGTGGTATACTCCATGTAGTATCCTTGTCCTGGCTCCACCACCCTCCCCACCCCCACTCACCACATTATGTTCCCAGTAAGCTATTTGGGCACTTAGACTACGGCCTTGGCCTCTGCATCCCAAGGGAAACCGGGATGAGACCCTCCCTACATCTAAGCTCTCCCAATTCTGGGCCTTAGTTTATTCTGGGCCCCTGCCCTAAGGTGAACATTTGGCAAAGGCCCATGCCCCAGGCA
This sequence comes from Bos grunniens, assembly GCF_055505025.1. Lineage (NCBI taxonomy): Eukaryota > Metazoa > Chordata > Mammalia > Artiodactyla > Bovidae > Bos > Bos grunniens. The sequence goes on along the minus strand of NC_141182.1, from coordinate 40,828,129 downwards.
AGCTCTTTTGAGAGTCCATCAGTTACCCGATTTTTTCTGACACTGATAAATGTTTCAATGAGATGGCTTGTTTACTTAACTGATGGCTGCTGTCCTCTTTAGGTGTTCTTAGTCCATCAAAAGGTGTATCCTTCAACTCATAAGTGATACCCTGCAATAGCAGCCCTGGGAACTTTGATTCCTGAGTCCAGACAGTCCTTGGGGACTTAGAAGTGGCCCCTAGGGGGTCTTGGCAGCCTTGCCTCACAGCACAGAGCCTCCTGCCTGGACCCTGGACAGTGGTAAAATGGAACATGTCTGCTTACCTCACCCCTTCCTTCGTTTTTCAATCGTAAGGGCCCTTTTGAGCCTTGCACGTGCCCAGCCACAGTCCAACCTTGGAACTTCCATCCGGAAGATGACACACAAGAATCCAGATCCTCAAAGTCACAAAGGACCCAGGTGAGTGACAGAGTTTCGTCCTCAAGCCTCAGACTCCAGAGCTGCATGGAGGACCAGGAAAAACCGAGGAAGCCCTGCTTTCTCTGGGAAGTGGCGGTACCGGAACACCCCTGCATTCAAGGTCTGGTCTCGGGGACCAATCTGTGAGCCTCAAAACAGTCAGCGTCTCCCACGGGAGGGAAGTGGAACTCACACCCTGGCCTGCTCTTCTCAGGCTTTGGTCTGTTTATCACTTCTGGGGCTGGAGTCTTGGTCAACGGCACCTGGGTCCTGCCTTCTCTACAGGGCTGCAGAGCCAGAGTCCAGGAGGCAGGTGGTGTCTGTCTCCCCAGAGCCCCCCACTGCCGACCATGGCTCAGAGCTCTGCAGGCACAGGGGAGTGACCGGGACCCGTCCCCACTTCACAGGGCATGGAGGGAGCCACAAGGCATTTGGGCATGGGGAGGGGAGGCTCCTCCAAGGAGATGAAGAACTAGGCCATGGCAGGTAAGGAGGAGCAGGAAGAAAGGGACCAGCAGGAATAAAGTGTCAGTGCAAGGCCTGCCTGACCTGCACTGCCTGCCTGCTTCCCCTTTGCCCCCACAGAAGTTTTATCCTGAGAATCACCCCTCCCTGTTCTTGAGCTACACAGAGGCATTTATCACCCTTGGTTCCAAATGCATCTGAACTCAAACACCAAGTTATCCAAAGGCAGTAGGGTCATTAAATACTTTAAGCTGGGGAGGGGTGGCCGTGGAGCGAATCACATTTGCAATTTAGAATCCTCGTTCTTCAGCTGTGTGGACAATGCTTTCAAAGAAGTGAAGGGGCTGAAGGCAGAACATCCAGTTGGAAGCTGTGGCCACCGCTGGGAAGGAAGGAAGGGGCTGTCAGGGGAGTTGGAATCTGCAGGACTGAGGAAGCAGAGCCAGAGGACGTCGTGACAGGCTGCGTGGGGCTAAGAGAGGGCAGGTGGTGAGGATGAGTCCTGGTATCTGGCTGGGCAGCTGGGTGGATGGCGGAGCCGCCTCTGGGTGGAAAGGATTGCAGGAGCCAGAATGGGTCAGCTGTTGGTAATGTAATCAGTGAGCTTTCTCCTAACAGTGGGTTCAGGGTGGCTCAGACTGGTGGTGGGGTGGAGGCGGAAAACTTTCTGGATGGTTCTTTGGTTTGAGTTTCATCTTTTGGTAATGGACAGGTGAAACAAGAGAAAGAGAATTTGGTGTCCTGGCTGCTGCTTTGGGAGCCTGGGGGAGGGACGAAGTAAGGACAGAACGTCAAAGGAGGTGGAGCAGGGGGTTTGGTCCCCCGGAGGCAGCAGGAGCGCTGGGGGACACAGGGGCAGGCTGCTTGGGCTGGAGGTGGGAGCACGGAGCAAAACCAGTGACCGGAGGCAAGTGAAAGAAAACCTGCCTGGTGTCACCTTGGTTTGACATTTCCCACTAGTACACTATTCTCCCGCATGTAAGCTGTCCTGGGATTTGGGCCTTGGGAACCTTTACTTTATGTGCTTAGAAGAGGACATCAAATTCCAGCCATTAAACTGGGGTGGGGGGAAACCCAGGTGCTTATTGGGTCAAGCAGATGACACAGATGTGAAATGGGGCCAGAGATAAGAAAGATCATGTGACCTTCAAGATGACTGCTGCTGCCCTCAACCTCAGGGCCTGAGAGGCTGTTGGGAGTGGTGGGGACTGTGGCAAACTGGGTGGTAAATGCTCCATTTACTGAGGCACTTAAACTATGAATCCAGTGTTGTTACATCTTCTAATTTTTTTTTAATCTAGAAATTGGAACTTAAAAGCAAAACATAAAAATAAAACAACTCCTAATAGGTCAGAAAGAGAACTGTAGAAGGCTGGATTGAGCCTATGAGTCATGGATTCTTTCCATCAAGATCCCATACATCCCAGCTCTCCAGCTGGCCCCGTGCATTCAGAGCCTTGGGAGCTGGAGCCCAGTGGATTCACCGTCTGTGACGATGGAGAGAAATGGAAACAGAGAGGCTTCTCTGGGAGCTCACAAAGAAAGATTTCTGAGGCCAGATCTCAAAATGTTAATCAGATTCAGAGACATAAAACATGACAATTTAATGGTGTTTGGTGGAAACTGAAAATTCTTTAAAGTTCTAACTATCCTACATTGAATTCTAATACTTTTTTAATTATTAGATATAAAATGCTTATAATTTTAGGGGGAAATTAGACTTGGTAATTTATATTTCTTGTTTATACAGTACAATTTACTGATGAAAAAATGTGCTAAACTTATTGATTCATGACCATAATTGTTTAATTATTTATCATTGCAGAATGGTATTAGCATTGCTAATAATGCAGATGTGCACAAAGGCTGAGGAGTCAGATGCAGCTTTTGTTTGGGGTGCACAGGGCTCGAGGAAGGTTGTTTCGGGCCGGAGGGCAGCCTGCCTGAGCCGTGAGGCTCCTGAGACGCACCTGTCTCCATGAGAATGACCGCAGAATTCTCCATCATGAGAGTGTAGAACTAGAGGGCCACACACGGGTCTTGCCTCTCTGGATTCAGAGCCTGGGCCTGGGCATCAGTTCTCAGTCACTGCGAGGGTCCTTCACTTTGCCCACAGCCCAGCGGGTCCACATCCACTTGTCCTTCATGATCCAGCTGACTTCCAGTGTCCAAGAGAGCTCAATGAGAGCCATGATCACACAGGCTGGTAGGGGTCAACAGAAGGTTCTAGCATCCCCTCAGGCTGGCTACACATCCATGTTCCTCTCCATCACCTAAATCTGGAGGAAAAGCAAATCCTTTAAAAAGTCAAAGGTGATGAGAGACGTCAAGCCCCAGACCTAGTCTCAGAACTTGCAAATCATCTGAATGAACCTGCCCATTTTACAGACAGGGAAACTGAGTCTTAAAGACAGGGTCTAGATGCTCTGAGTAATAATCATCTCTAGCCTTCTGGAGAGTCAAGCAGAGACATCCAGAGGGTGTGGAATGTGAGCCTAAATCTCAGAACAGAAGACTAGCCTGCAGACATGTGTGGGAGTTGTCAGCACCAGTGTGCTGGGGTAGATTAAATTATTGGTCCCAATTCCTCGCTGTCCCATGTTAGAATCATCCATCCACATTCTTGCCACAGCTCACTGTGAATCAGGCACGCTTCCTGGCCCCCTGACCTTAGGTCCCCCCAAAGCCCACCAGTCAGGCAGTAACAGATACAATGGAAGCAGAAACTTGAGGCATTTGTGTGCAGATGGTCTTGCTGGCCTGTGCTTTGGGCTTTGCCATAAGAAGATTACACCTGTGTTGTCCAGAAAGAGGCAGAACTACTCCAGCCAACCACAGAGGCTTCACTGAGAAATGCATGTGCACTTCTGTCTGATGCTGGGTTACTTTTGTTTGTGATACAGCAGTAGTTAATAGACAAGGTAAGCTTTCAAGCCATGGGAGTAGATAGGATTACTCAGGGAGGAAGAGGAGTGCAGAAGAAAGACAAGGAATAAACCTGAAAAACTCCGCATTTAGAGGAGAGGACAGGAGCCACCCAAGAGCCACTAGGCAGAAAGAAACGAAAAAACATTACTGCGGGTGGCAGAGGCCAAGAAAGGCACAAACTTCAAACACCTACATGCTGCATGTTGTCAACCAGCATCAGAGCAGGGAAGCCTGCTGGATTTGTGCATATGAGGATCGGCACAGGGTGGAATCCCAAGATGAAGGTTGGGCTGCAGGAGCCAAATAACGGGCAGATGGTGACAAGACAGTCGGTTCATGGAGCTCAAACATCCAACAGCAGAGGGTGAACAGAAGTGTTTGGAAATTCTAAGGTGTTCATGTCTGGGGGCCCAGCATCAGTAAGCAGGGCAGACAGGATAAGCTCCTTGTTACAGACAAGTAACTGAAGGGCAAAGGGGACAGAGCCAAGCTTAGAAATGACACGGGTGAGGAGCTTGCAGCTGTGCTGAGCAACATGTGGGTCATTCCGAGGAGGCTCCTGGCCCTGGGGTCCTGCCCCCTGCAGGCCAAGACTGCCCCCTGGGGGTGGTGCTCTGCTTCTGCGGGTCTCTGACGCCTCCCCTCCAGTCAGCTTACTTCCCGTCTAGCTTAGCACAGGCCTCTCCACGGCAGGGTGTGCTGCCGCCCTCCCATGAATTAGACCCACGGATGGAGGCATGCTGGCCACCTGGACTGCCATTTGGGCCTGGATTTAAAATTCCTAAGTACCCAGCTGTGACCCTGGAAGCCACTGCCGTGGAGAGGGTCCTAAGCCGCCCCCACCCCCCAACTTGAATGGTTCTGTTAGAAATACTTGTCTCTGGGCCTGAGGCCCCCTCCCAAGATGAGTGAGAAGCTCATGTGTCAGAGTGAACGATTAAAAAGAAGAAGAACATGACCGACACAGTGAATTTTTGTTGTATTTGTTTTGGGGGCCTCAGGGGCTCTGTTGGGGCTACGCAGGGTCATCTCTTTTCCCTTCCCCCAAAGACAAAGCAACCCTGGGCATCTGACGTCCATCGCTGCCCCAAACCCTCCAGCTTGGGAGTTTCAGACCCTCTGAAGGGGTGAGTTGAGGCCCCCAGAGAGCACAGAGAGGGGATGACGCAGCGCTGGGAGCCCCGAATGCAGACATGTGCACAGCCAGCCCCAGGAGAGAGAGGCCTGACTTCCCCAAACCTGAGAAAGGGGCACCATTTAGCCAAGTGGCCTCAGGAACAAGGCCAACCCCATGGGGCCCATGGCTTTCCCTGGTTTCCCAGCACCTTCCAATGCTGACCTCGTTCCTGGCCCGGGACAAGAGAAGGGGCCGCTGTCATGTCCACACAGTGTCCCTGCCAGCTGGAGTCTGGAGAGTCTGTCTGACTTGGAAGAAGTAAGGAAAGGTGACTGTTTCTCCCCTCCAGAAGCCACTGAGCAAATCTGTGCCCAAACACGCCTTCCTCCAGGCCGGGACACTTTCCTCCAGGCTGGGGGAGCTGGGGGGGTATCTCCCCAGTGTGCGACCCTAAGAGAGGCAGACAGGCCAGCAGACAGCAGGCGGGCCCAGCACCTCGCCCCATTCTCAGTCCCTGCGGCTTCCTTCAACCTCCCTCTAAGGCTGGTTCCCATCTGCTGGAGGCTGTGACCCACCCCCACCCGTCACTGAGCTTTCTCTGAGCCCCAGTGTCCCTGGTGAAAGTGAAAGTTGCTCAGTTGTGTCTGACTCTTTGCGACCCTGTGTAATTCTCTAGGCCAGAATACTGGAGTGGGTAGCCTTTCCCTTCTCCAGGGGATCTTCCCAACCCAGGGATCGAACCCAGGTCTCCTTCGTTCTTTACCAGCCAAGCCACACCTGGAAGCAGTGTCAATTCATGACCTATACATCCCCAACAGCTTTGCTGCTTGGTTTGGGCCAAAAAGTTTGTTCCCCTCAACAAATGCCTTCGTCTCTGAAGTGATGCGCTCCCTGTTTGCCCAGAGCGAGCCTCCTGGTGCTCACTAAAGGCCTTGTGTCGTGGAGTCCAAAGCCTGCATTTGGGGCTCTAACCTTCCACTCACTGGCACACGTGATTTTCGCCCTTCATTTGCCCTTGCTGTGCCTCCGTTTTCTCATCTGTGAAATGGGACCTGTAATTCCTGTCTCATAGAGTGTCATGAGAATTTGACAGGATAAGATCATGCAGAGTGACCAGGGCAGAGGGTGTTCCACAAACTCCTGCCAAACAGCAGACACCTCTGGCCACCCTGGGAGGGCAGCAGCAAGCGTGCAGGACTGGCCTGCGATGTGACCCTGGGTAACACCTCTTATTGCAACCTCAGTTTTCCTCTATGAAAAAAGCAGCAGTCAGACATGAGTTTCCAGAGCCCTTTCAATTTGAAATAATAATAAATAGCTTTTACTAAGCACATGTGTTGCCAGGGGTATTTCTTGGCCACTGACACACGGCCACCCATACCCCTTCACACTCTGCTCCGTGGTGCCCCTGGCTTACTCCCACCAGTGTTGACACCCCTGAGCTGAGAACTTGCAGTGGCCAAGGACTGCGCTAGCCGGGGCATAGGATGGGCCACAGTGAGGGGCTAGGGAGCACCACAGAGGCAGCCTCAGCCCAAAGGGGAGCAGACTGCACAGGATGACCGCAGAGGGCCCGACCTCAGACACCCTGACTGCTGCTCCCCCGCCCCGCCGCACTGCCCACTTCCTCCTGTGCTTCCTCCCAAATAAACCGCGTGCACTCAGATCCTTCCCTGGAGTTTGCTTCTGCAGGAAGGACTGTGGCAGGCTAGATGGGACACTGGGGAGCATCTTAGCAGGCCACTGTGCTGTCCACTCGGAGGGGTCTGGCCCTGCCTGATGCCCAGCGAGGCCGTGCCCATGACCGGCCTAGGTTGGGCAGGCCTCCCTCGTGCCATCCGCCCCCCTTCAACCAGACCTGAGTCTGGCAGTCCAGCGGGCCAGAACTAGTTGGTGAATTGAATCTGCTCACTCACTCACCTCGCTTCCAGATCCCCACCCCTCCATGCTGGAGCATGAAAAGCCCCCGTTGATCAGTCTGGTGCGGCCCACAGAGCCCATCCGGCCTTGGCAAAGGAATGGAGGTGGCAGTCACAGAGGACAGGACCGTGGCAGGGACCACGATGGGCTCAGCCCAGGGCGGGAGTTGAGGAGCCAGTGGGAGTGAGCAGTGTGGGCCCCTGCTGACCAGCAGACACATGGTGAGCAGGCAGCGAGAAGGGGACCGCAGGGTGGGAGGAGGGGCTGGGGCTGGGAGAGTAGGAGGGTCAGGAGGAGGCGACATCCAGTTAGGACCATTGCACGAGAGTCAACCAAGCTGAGAGACAACGGCAGGTGTAAAGGCCTGAACGTAATCACAGGAGTGCGAGCTGTAGTGAGGGGTGGGCTGGAGGGTGGCCTTGGCCAGGGCTGGAGAGGTTGGGAGGGCTGGACATGTACAGGGTGGTGTGAAGGGGGAGGCAGGAGACTGACAAGAGGCAGGAACAGAGAGCAGGGAGAGGAAGATGAGGTCCCTTGCTGTGCACCCTGGGGAGTGATGGGACCTGGACGAGCACACATGGGCACACAGGCAACCCCTCTGCATGCAGAGAAGCACTCACACGTGTGCACACACTCACCCATCAGAGTGCACACAGCTCGCACATACAAACCCACTCAAACAGGCTTATGTGACACAGCCTACACATGCAGATACACACATCCTCGCTTGCATACGTACACACACGCATGGGAAGCCATTCCATAAGCTTTACCACATGCGCCCTCCACCTCTTCACTCTTTCACAACGAACCCTGTCAAGGTCGGAGCCTCATTATCCCCATTTCATACAAGAGTAGACTGAGCCTGGCCGTGAGGCTCCCGCCAGCCACCCCAGGGACCAGGGCTTAGTCGTGCTCCACGAGGCCCTTGCTCCCATGTGGGAGCAGCTGTTGAAGATGAGAGAAAGGAAGGATGACATCTCAACAGAAGGTAACCTGCCTTTCTGATTAGAAATGCCCTAGTTGGTCATTGCCCTGGGGTGCAAGGCCAGGCCTCGAGGAACCTGGCCTGGAACCTGGCAACTCATGGAGGCCCAGCCCATGTGGAGCAGCCTTTGGCAGGCAGTTGCCTCTGACAGGAAGGCTGTGACCAATGGCCAAGCCTGCAACCAATACCCAGACATAATGCCCACCTGTTCATCAAGGGCCCATGCTGCCTCCATTCCCATGCAGGAGGCTTAGAAAGAGGGCGCATGGGATGTAGGGAGCACAGAAGAAAGCCCCTGAAAGGCAAGGCCTGGACAGCCCCCCTCCCCTGTCCCGAGCCTTGCGGCTCCCTGTCCCTGGTGCTGACATAGGAGAGTCCCCGGTCTGGTCTGGCACCACTCACCCAGCCCTGTGCTGCCTGTCCCACTCAGCCTGCTAAGCCCCACTTTCCAGGAGACTACCAGCTCTGTCATTCACAGGTCCCTAAAATATTTGTTGAGTATCCACTATGTGGTGGGCACGCTGCTACTTGATCCCTGGGCAGGAGTCTTTTGCACACTCCCTGGGGAGAGTCAGGTCAGGAGAGCGATGCCCCCATTCTCCAGATAAAGCGCTGAGAGAGGCTCAGGAGGAGTCCTTGGGTCCCATGGTGTAGGCAGCTCTCAGCATCCCCCCAGGCCTAGGGCCCCGGCAGAGGTAGCGCTTTCTCAATGGAATGTATCTCCCACCACGGTCCAGAGAGAACACAGGTTCAGACTTGCAGCACACAGCAAAGCCCAAACCACAGGGAGCTGGGTCCAGCCAGGCCACATCCTCGCCGCCATGCGTGCTGGAATTCCATGGCCAACGGTGCTCAGCCCTTCCCAGGACTCCAGTGAACACCCCTCCCCTCCAAGGTTAACAGGATAAAGGCTGGGTAAAGAAACTACTCATTTCCCCAGCTCACAAAGAAGCAATTATGTGACTTTCCAATGTGGTTTCAAATATATTTTGCAAACTAGGACTCAGACAAATATTAATGGCAGCAAATTACAGTACTTAGCAGAATTATCACCTAGCAAAGAGGCGCTTTTAATCTATAAAAAATATCAACAAAAGATGTAAATATGAACCCCTCAATGGGTGGTGTATCTTGAAGAAAATATACATCTAATCTCACAGTGTGTTACCTCTAATACCTGGGGAGAAGGTTAACAATTCTGAGACGTTCCCCATGGCTAGAGAATATATTTTGATGTAGATTTGTGGATATCAGAGACTTTAAATCTATTGTATAATCACAGGGCGGGAGGGAGGAGCTGGCCACCTATTTCTCCATGATAGGAAGGCGGCCCTTGAGGGCTGTTTAAATAGCTCCACTTCCCTTCCCGAAGCTCCTGGCTCCTGGGGCTCCACCAGGCACTGAAGGCCTCCTCCTGGGGAGACAGCGCCGGCCAAGTCCTAGGCCCTGCCAGAGGCGGGGCTGAGCCCCTCTTCGAGATGGGGAGATTGATGAGGGGCTGCTGATAATGGGGTAATGGAGCCTGTGAAAGGCAAACTATGTCAGCCTCATGATGTTGCTGGGGAGTCCATAAAATGCATAAGCCAAGCAGCGTGACCTCAACTGCTGTAGGACGTGTGTGTGTGTGGTGTGTGTAAGAGGAAGATTCTCTACCATAACATCGCTGAATACCTGGGGCTCCTATAAGTCATCCAGTGACTTCCCAGAGGCCACCCTGAGCAGCAGGACCCTGACAGCCCTCCTGGAAGCTCTCTCTCCCTGTGCTGGCACAGGCCTGGGGCAAATATCCCCCAAAACCCCAACAGGCAGCCCAACCATAGGAGAAGAACGGTCCTTGGAGGCTGTGAGGAAACGATGCTCTAATCATGTTAACAGGTACCAATCCCTCACGTTATCCCACGGACTCTGGACCTCAAGCTGGGACTCAAGCTCTGGAGCGAACCCTTCCCTTTCAGTTCTCAGGAAAGAGTCCTGAAGTCCCATAGGTGCTAACCTGGGGCTCAGCTGTGGTCTTCAGACACCAGTGAGGAGACACCTGTCATTCGGGTTTCACCATCTCCTAAACTTGCCACCTGATGCAAAGAGCTGACTTCACTGGAAAAGACCCTGATGCTGGGAAAGAGTGAGGGCAGAAGGAGAAGGGGGCAACACAGGATGAGATGGTTGGATAGCATCACCAACTCAATGGACATGAGTCTGAGCAAACTCCAGGAGACGGTGAAGGATAGGGAAGCCACGGAAGCCTGGCATGCTGTAGTCCATGGGGTCGCAAAGAGTCCGACATGACTGAGCAACTGAACAACAAAACTGTCCCCATTAGACTTTTTCATACTCTCTTCCGCATGTCCCCATAAGGAAAGTTAAGCTGGACTTGAGTTTCAGTGACTGCGATGAACTGTTGAAGCCTAATCACCAATGTGAGACTGGGGTTCCCACTGCTTACCTCTGCAGGGGGTTGGGACATTTGTAATTCATCTGAGGCTAGCTCATAAAACGTCACTATAAGACAGCTAGTCAAATGATCATGCCTCTGTCGACTGTGTTTTTAAGGAGGTTATTCTTCATAGCTAATTTGCTCTGTAACCCGTAAGATTTACCTGGCTTGGTTACCTCTCCATCAACATGCCTTGTTATCTACAAAAACTTTTATTCAGTCACTTCACTGCCTTCAGAAAGCCTCCTGCAGGAGGCTGGGCCAGGTGGAAGGGAGGTTCAACAGCTACATGGGGGATGGGGAGGGGAGATTACCTCTGGCTTCGGGGGATCGGGGGAGGGAGGGCTATGACTTGGGAGCTTGATGGGAAATCTCTGCCACTTGTATGAAAACTGGGCCTTTTTACCTATTGTTTGGGGCCTGCAGAGTAAAGGCTTTTTTGTGCAGACACCAATCCTCTGCGCACTGAGCGGGATTCAGGTCCTGACACTGTGGGACCTTACGCGAGTCACTTAACCTCCCAGTGCCGCAGCTCCGCAGTCGTAAACCGCACAGGATAGGCCCACCCCCACCTCTCTCACTACCCATGTCCAGAACTAATTGGATAATGCTCATAGATTGCTCTGAGCTTCCCAGAAAGAGGGGCACCTCAAACACGGGACAATTATTCTAATTATAACTGCCTCGGACCTGTGTACACAATTTTGCCTTTTAATGTCATCACTGAACATAATGGTAGAAGAGTGAAGGCCACTTTCCCCAAAGGGGATGGTTTTAAGAAGCTCCATTTTCAAAAAAGAACAGAGCTTATAAAACAGAAGCACCTTCATTCCTGCTGGCACTTGTAAAATGTCCCTCTAGCTGGTCCCTGCAGAGAGCCTCGGAGGTCTTCAGCCACGATTGGCGGAAGCAGCCAGACAGGGAAACGTGGCTCCTTCCTCAGGGACTCAGGCCACGGGGAGGGCATCATGATGAACGTGGCCACTGCCCACTTTGGTCTCTGAAATGGGTTGCTGTGGGGTCCTCTAGGTACACAGTGGGGTGGGCAGCTCCTCATAGAACCGGTTCTGTGTGCCAGCTTGGTCAAGCCAGCGTGGCCCCATAGCCTAATCCATGGCAGGCCTGAGCAGCCATGTCGGCCCTGCAGCTGGTTCAGGGCTGGATGCAGGGCCAGTTAGAACCGAGCCAGCTAACCATGTTGGTGCACACAGACAGGAGGCAACGGAGGCACGGGGAGCAGTGAGCGGCCCCAGGAGAAGGCTAGAGAGAAGCGACAGAGCAAGATCCTGTTCCCCTGCGGCTGGTGGTACCCATGCCCCTCATTCCTCCCATCCTCCGGGCGCCTTCAGTAAGACCCTGTGACTGGAACTGATGCAGCAGGCTCCTGAACCTGGCAGCACAACATTCTTTCCAAAGTTGCGCCCTGGGTCGAGTTGCAGCCGGATGCTGTAGAGACAGGGCTGCACCATGTGGGGAACCGCTGGGAAACCAGGCCTCCCCCAACATCCCAGGACCAGCAACAACATCGAGGCCTCACCATTCACTGACGACAGCCTCTGTCCTGGGCACGGACATGCATCAGTTCATCTAAACACACAGGGCCCAGGTGAGGGGATGCTAGGCAGGAAATCAAAACCCCCAGTTGAAAACTTGCTCACAGGGGACCCCAGGATTTGAACCCATTCTGACTCCTGACTTCAAGATGCTGCCACCCTCTCTACTGCATCCCAAATCCTGTGCCCCTCCCTCATGCCTGCACCCAAAGGGCACACCCCAAGGGTGGACTCTGAGGCAGCAGGTAGCCCAGCCCCCATCTGGTGACCTCCATCCCCAGGACCACTGAGGTCCTTTCCAAGCTCTGGCTCTTCTGTGAAGCAGATGCAAGTTCTTGGCCAAGGCATCTACCTTGTCGGGGCTTCCTCCACTGTAAAGTGAGAGTAATACTTCTCTGCAGAACTTTTGTGAAAATTAGATAAAAGAACATAAGGTGTTTTGCCAACTCGGACCTTCAGGGTGAACATGAGCTCTTTGTCTTCATGCCTCCTGACTCCACTGCAGTCTCCTCTTTCCCTTGTGGGAAGCCAACAGACGGACGTCAGCAGTGTGGCCCTCAGATGCGGAATTCCCTGGGTCTGAGGTGGGAATCATGAAGGGGACTTGCCCTGCATGGCTCTTTGTCTGCCCTCATCTCATTCTCATGAGATCGGGCCATGGATCTTCAGGGAATCTGGCCCAGGAATGGCAGGAGAGGCATCTCAGAACAGGCATCTACAGCAGGGCTGGCCTTATTGAAATGGAGATGATGGTGTGATCCATGAAACCAGGTGAGGCACCTGGAACTCCTCCTGGGAAGTTCCAGGTCTATGCATCCCTTTGGGGAGACCAGCTCTAGCAGCCACGCACAGACAAGAGCCCCCAGGGGCACTCTGCAAGCCATGTCGCTGATTAATGGTGGCTGAGACCCATCCCATCCACAGGTCTGCAAGAACCACATTTAGTTCAAACTAGAGTTAGTTAGATGAACCAAGAAAGCATCTGTCAAGCTACCTGCCAACCTTTGGTGACGTCCAAGCCATATGCCCAGTGCTGGGAGGACCAAGGTGGGAGACAGAGAGAGGGAATGTGAGGGTCCAAGCTCGGGAAGCCCTGAGTCTGCAGGGCAGGCTAAGAGAAATCTTCCTCTCAGTTGGGCCAGGAGGGGCTGAGACTGCTGGGTAGGGAGAAGTGAACAGGAGAAGGATAAGCTGGAAGAAGGAAGGATTGGTTGGAAGCAGAGAGGCCACCTCCACCTACCGGGCCAGCTCCTGCAAGTCCAGGAGCAGGGAACAGGCGTCAGGTGTGCTGTGCGGCTGGATGGACGGGCCAGTTTGGTTGTCCTGGGATCTTGGGCAAGGCTCGAACTTCAGTGCACCGTCTCTTCCTAATCAATAAAACAGCACCAGAGGACTGTCATTCTGTTGGTTTTTATGACTGGCAACTAATACTTAATGAATGCTAACTGCACAGAGCTGAGTGCTTTATATGAATTCTCTGAGTTTACCACCCCTCCCCCAATCTTACGAGACAGATGCCATTCCCATTTTAGAGAAGGAGAAATTGCCTTTGTGCTTCATCAGGCTCCTAGCCCAGAGCCGGCTTATGGTTGGGAGACCATGTGGACCAGCACCAGCTGTGGAAATAGAATACAAGCCACACAGATGATCTTCAGTTCTCTGTGGTGGTTGGTGGTGGCTCAGTCACTCAGTGGCGTCTGACTCTTAGATTATGGCCTGCCAGGTTCCTCTGTCTATGGAATTTCTCAGGCAAGAATACAGAGGTGGGCTGCCATCTCCTTCTCCAGGATCATCCCAACCCAGAGACTGAACCCAGGTCTCCAATATTGCAGGTGGTCTCCTGCATTGTAGGCAGATTCTTTACTGACTAAGCCACCAGAGAAAGCTAAAGTGCTCAGTTGCTCAGTTGTGTCCAACTCTTTGCAACCCCATGGACTGTAGCCTGGCAGGCTCCTCTGTCCATGGGATTTTTCGGGCAAGAATACTGGAGTGGGCTGCCATTTCCTCCTCCAGGGGATCTTCTAGAAGCCACATAAAAGAATCAAGTGAAATTAATTTTAATAGTGTATTTTATTTAATCCAACATATCCAAAAGAGTATTTAAAATATTGTGGGACTTGCCTGGTGGTCCAGTGGTTAAGACGTCGCCTTCCAATGCAGGGGGCATGGATTCAATCCTTGATCAGGGAGCTGAGATCCCACATGCTTCTCAGCCAAAAAACCAAAACATAAAAAAAAAAACTGAAACAATATTGTAACAAATTTAATAAAGTCTTTAAAAATGGTCTACATAAAAAAAAATCTTTAAAAAATAAAATTAAAAAATACTGAGCTATTTTTACACTCTTTTTCGCCTACTAAACCTTCAAGATCTGGTGTGAATTTATACCTCCAGCCACTTTTTTTTAAAATGTGTTTTATTTTTAATTGGAGGGTAGTTGCTTTACAATACTTTGCTGTTTTCTGCCATACATCAACATGAATCAGCCATTGGTATACATATGTCCCCCCCTTTTGAAACTCCCTCCCGCCTCCCTCTCCCTCCTGCCCCTCTGAGTTGTCACAGAGCACTGGGTTTGAGCTTCCTGCATCATGCAGCAAATTCCCACTGGCTGTATGTTTTACACACGGTAATGTATATGTTTCAATGCTGCTCTCTCAATTCCTACCACCATCTCCTTCCTTCACTGTCTGTTCTCCACGTCTGTGTCTCCATTGAAAGTGAAAGTTGCTCAGTCGTGTCTGACTCTTTGTAACCCCATGGACTGTACAATCCATGAAATTCTCCTGGCCAGAATACTGGAGTGGGTAGCCTTCCCTTCTCCAGGGGATCTTCCCAACCCAGGGGTTGAACCCAGGTTTTCAGCATTGCGGGCAGATTCTTTCCCAGCTGAGCCACAGGGGAAGCCTGAAAATACTGGAGTGGGTAGCCTATCCCTTCTCCAGGGGATCTTCCCAACTCAGGAATCGAACTGGGATCTTCTGCATTGCAGGCCGATTCTTTACCAGCGAAGCTACTAGTGTCTCCATTGCTGCCTGCAAATAGCTTCATTAGTACCTTCTCTCTATATTCCCTGTATATGTGTTAAGCACTCAAAAGCCACATGTAACTCCTGATGGACAGTGCAGGTAGAAGTTACCCATCAAAGCACTCACTTGGAAGTGAAAGGAATCATTAATAATTAGGAGGAGACAGCAGGCATAAACCAGGACACCCAGGCCAACCAGTCCCCAGGAATACTAGGGAAAGGCAGGTCCCCACTCCCACAGCCTGGGGCCTCCTGGGGCCTGCAGCCCTCCCCTCTGCACCATCTCTCGTCTCTTCCTCTCTCTTAGCCATCTTTTCAGTGAGCCTGACTATGCCTTGGTTGGTCTACTCTATTTTATAAACATATGCCCTTGTCTCTACCACTTTCTTTCTTGTTTCTTTGGGTTTGCTCTTTTTCCAGTCTCTAGTGTTGCATAACTTAGCTTTTTTGCTGTCAACCTTTCTTGTTTCCTGATAAATATATTTAAAAGGCATTGGTTTCCCTCTATGTACTGCTTTCTCTGTCTCTTATACATGACCAGTAGCATCCTCAAGATCATTCCATTCTAGGTTCTCCTGATTTATTATTTATTTTAAATATGTTAATTCGTTTCCAAACACATAAGAATTTTTAGCCGTTCTTTTGCTTTTAATTTCTAATATTATTCCATTTTGACTAAAGCACATCATATGTACCTTACTGATCCCTTGGAATATATGGAGACTTCTTTCGTAGCCTATGACACGGCTTGTTTTTATAAATGTTGCTGTTGGGCCATTCCCTTCTCCTAAGAAGCCATTCACCCAGGTACAGCTCTTTGAAAGCATCAGTTCACTCATGGCATCCCTTGTCTGAACCCATCCTTAGCTACCAGTCAGGCCTGACAAGTCCCCCAAGTCTGAGCCTGGCCTCAAGATCTCCCTGTGGCCCAGCTCCTCCAGCTGCAGGCAGCCCTTCCACACTCCCTGCCCTCTACCTTTCTGCTCTAAGTTCTAGCCACGGCGGTCAGTCTCCTGGGTCTGCATTAAAGAAACCCCAGGTCAAGAAAGACCCACAGAAGGAGTCCCACTGGGCAGACAGCTGGGACAGGGAGGGTGATTTCCTGTGCCTTGGGGAGTCAATGGTGGAAGAAAACAGCAATGGTAATAGCAACGGCTCCCTCTTACTGAGCACTTAATGTAAGACCAGGAGCTGAGAGCGTCACGCGAAGGTACTACCTCATTTAATCCATAACAACCTCAACAGTATCCGTAACCGATATTACAGCTGAGATAATCAGGGCCACAAAGGAGGGGTCACTTGCTCTGTGAGCCAAGGCTCTGTCTGGCTGCAAAGTTGGACCTCTGGGCCACTCTGCTGAGAACAAAAGAACAAGAAAGGAAAATCAAGGTAGGAAGGCAAAAGGGATTTTCCCAGGCCCCAAAGGTAGTCAGTGGGGACTTGGGATCAACCAGTCAGCCAGGGTCTACTCCTCACCTCCAAGAAAACAACGGGCAGAACTCGGAAAGCCCCGCAGCCAAAAGAGCCAGAGCCACCTACCCAGGAACAAGGAGCCTGCGAAGCTGCATCCCTGGGAAGCAGTCAGGTCCATTTATGTGCAGTCAGGATAAAGCCTTGTCACCTCAGAACACCTTGGGGGGACAGCGGCGGGGGGTAGGGGAACTTGCACTTTGCTCCTGGAAGGGTTTTCCTCTGTTGGGTGCCTGAGGGAGCCCAGAGCATGTGGAAAATCTACCGACAGGCGGGCAGACCCTGACTCCAGCTTCACAAATACACCCAGATAAAGCCAAACACCAGCTCCGCCATGGTCCAAACACCTCATTCTTGTTTCTTTTCCCTGCCAGCACCAAGCCCGCCAAAGGTCATGTACAAGATAGAATTTGACACAATAAGACTCCACTCCCATGTTAATGCCCCTCAGATCGGGCCTGCAAAAGTGAAATAATAAATTTAGGAAAACAAGCAGAATGACCCATCTGGTTGGTTGGTTTTTCTAGATACCATCTACATATTTTAGAAACGTACAACCTTCTAATAGAAATGAATAAACTACTCAACCATAAAGTTGCTATAGAAGATATGCTTGTTCTGATTCGAAAGGGCATCTGCTATCTGCAATATTGATAATACTTTTCAAATTTCATCTGCTTTTGTTTGCATTCTGTGTCGTCTGTTTAAACACACTGGGAATAATAATGAATCCCTGCATTATCTCTACTTTTTCAAGGCCGAACATATAACTTTATCACAAAAATAATTAAAATTCTTTGGCTCTCTTGTATCTTTTCCATTAAACGTTATCAACCAGTGACAATAAACTAACATGAGCCCAAGGCTGGCCATGGGCCGCCTTTACAAAGAATGCATTTGTCCCCGGGCGAGAGACATGAATTTTCAGTTTACAGGGTCAGACGATCCTGAAGTTTTTTACAGTAGGAGACCACAAATCTATACGTCCTGTCCCCTAACAGGGGCTGGCGGCGGGCACGGGGTGCCCCATAAATTCTCAGGCAAGAATACACTTTAATAGGCAAAAAACCTTGGCAGCTTAATAATTCTGGGTTGCAAATTTAAATATTTTACATATCATTAGACATTAAAAACAAAGATTTATGCGGCTCGTCTCCGCGGAGTGAGGACCCCGTTGACTTCACACACAGCCATGAATCTGCTTGAGGTTCATTAGCTGAGCGTCTTCAGCTAAGGAAGCCCTTCGAGTGGAGGCTGCCTCTAAATCATGGCTTTTATTTTCCCGCCATCAGGAGGCACTTGAGGAGACCCCTCCCCTGAGCAAGTCCCCCGCAGGCACCCTGACCTGCAATGGCAGTGACGGTGGGCAGGCCCCAGCCTCCCCACCTGGCCAGGCCCAGCAGGCAGGAGGGGGCCCCTGCTCTACAGCCCCGGGTCCAGGGGTTCCCTGTCAGGACCCACCATGCGGGGAGGCTGGGCTGGGAGCCCACTGGGTACTTCTCAGAAGCCAGTTAACACACATCCTTGGGCCCTGGTTGACGGCCTCAGATGAGGAGGAGGGGTGGAAGAGAAGGAGAGACAGACAGAAAGGGAAGAACTTCCCCGGCCACAGGCCCGGATCCTCAATGGCCTAGCCTACAGCATCCCACTGTGTAGCTGCGACTGACCATCCTGGTGCCCAGGAGTGCCTGTGACACACTCACTTGCCTCAAAATTCTATTTACCCCTCAAGATGTTCACAGCCCTCCCCAGGAAGCCCCTCAGCTCCCAGAGGACTCCAGCCCGTCCCCTTGGGAGCCCTTATCCGGGATTTCCTGGGCAGCCTCCTCACCCCACCCAGCCCAGAGGCTCCTGGGCCCTGGCTTTCCTCCCGGCTCAGCCCAGGAGGGTCTCCCCAGTGTGCCCAGGTCTGTGCTCTCTCAGTGTGGGGGTCCCTCACTGGCCTCATGGTGGTGGTGGTGGTTTAGTCGCCAAGTAGTGTCCGACTCGTGAGACCCCATGGACTGCAGCCTGCCAGGCTCCTCTGTCCATGGGATTCTCCAGGCAAGAATACTGGAGTGGGTTGCCATAGCTGTGTCTTCTACTTCCTGTGCATCTGATTTTTCGACACTGGGATCTTGCTGACCTTGGAGGGGCTGCTCCTTCCAGGACCACATCTACCATTCCTAGATGAGAAAGCAAGTATGCAAATAACCAACCCGGAGCCCACACCTCAACCTCCTCCTCCATCTGGCACTAACTCTCTGGGCCACCGTGCCCCTGCCTTCATCATCCAGCACCAGGTCCCAGGAAACGAGCGACTACATCCCAGAGCCCACTGAAATTATTCAAACTATTAGCCAATCCTAAGCCTGCTTACCCTGCCTCACCCATTCCTTCCCGTGGAAACCACAGTAAAGGCTCCTGCCCACACTTTTCCTCTCATGCCCTCTGCCTCCTGGCTGACACTGGGGCTTCTCCATGTGGCCCTGGGGGTGTGATGTGCCCTTTCTTCTTGAGAACTGTGATCAACTATCATTTTCATGACAATCTTATCCTGATCTGTTGGCCTTATCGTACCTCAAATTTTCTATTAATACACTGTATCTTAAAACAGGGCATACAGCTGGTGAACGTGGGTATTTATACTAAAAGCTTTTAATATATTTGTCTTTGGATGGAACATGAGCTGTCTGGGTGTCACAGCTCCCACCACTCCCTCTTTTATCGCATGCACACTCCTTCCAGACTCAGGAGACTCATGAGTTGGTATCCCGGCCAGTGATCTCATGCTCTTGGTGGCTGAAATGTGAGGTGGAAGGAATGACGCACCCTCTGAAGGGGGTGGGAGGTGTGTGTACCCGGGGATGGGGCCCTAGTGGACTCAGGACAGGGAGGAAGAGTGGGTTTGGTTCTTCAGGCCAGCTTCACTCTGTGGAGGCTGTGAAGGTGTCTTCAGACCTCAGCAGAACCCAGAAGTACCAACAGAGCCCGTCAGGGCCTGAGACCTCACCTCTCTCGACACCTCAGTCTGCAGTGTGAGAGACAGAGGCCAGGAGAGGATGGGAAAGATGGAGGCAATGCAGGAGCAGGAGAGATGCCTACAGAGTTCTGGAATGTTTTTTGCCTCGCATACCTGAAACTCTACGTCCCCTGACCAGCATCTCCCCACTTCTCCTCCTGTCCCCTCAGCCCTGGCAACCACCGTTCTGCCCTCCGCTTCTGTGAGTTTGACAACTTCTGATGCCTCATGTGAGTGGAGGTAAAAAGGACATGACTCCATGAAATAGGGACCAGAGACTGACAAAAAGGACATTCACTTAAAAAGGAAGGAAGGGAGTTTTTAAACATTAGAACTGTGAAGGCAAATTTTTAAAACATCAGTAGAGTGGCAGGAAGAGAGGAAATCCCTCAGAACTGGAACAGAAAGGGAAGAGATGAAAATAGGCGAGATAAGATCAGAGGATGAGGTGGAATGGAAGCCTGACAAGAGTTCAGAAAAGTGTGAGGGAGAAAACCGAAGGTAGAAGACTTTGAAAGAAGTGGAAGTGATTGGAGAAATACCTGGAACTGAAGGACACGCATTTCCATGCAGGCAAAGGCCATTCACATGCGGACGGATGAAGAGAGGATCTGAAAGCTTTCAGAGAACAGAACAGGCCACAGCTGAAAGGCTGGGACTAGGGAAGGCCTCAGACTTCTCAAGAGCCATGCTGCTACTAAGACGACCATGGGGCAAGGCTTTCAACATTGGGAGGGAAGACGCCTTTCACCTAGAATTCTAGATTCAGCCAAATGGCCAATCAAGAGGGGGGATGGACAGACAACATTTCAAACAGCTAAGTCTCAAACAAAACTATTTTCCAGGGACCCTTTCTCAGAAAGTTACTGGAGGGTGTGTGCCACCAACATGAAGGATTAACCCAAGAAAGGAAGACAAAATACAAGAAACAGGAGGGGCACAGTCGATTCCCAGGCTGCTGTGGAAGGGAGACCCCAGAAGAGCAGCTGAGCCCCATTCTGGAGAGCAACCCGCAAAGCCAAACGCTACAGGCAAAGGGAGTCTTCAAGGGGAAAAAAAATGGAAACGTTAGACAGCCTAATATGTTGACAGTTGCCATAGGAGTTTACAGTTCTGGCGGGAAATTTGGACATACATTATTAATGCTACTTAAAAAATAAAGTAGAAACAGCAACAAACAAAAATACTTAAAATTAGAACATCTGAAAGAGTGGAAAGTGGCTGCCCCGGGGTAGCCAGAATGAGGGCGTGGAGGGGCAGGCCGGAGATGGCTCGTTTTCACTATAAGTAAAAGTGTTTCTCACTATGAGCCATCTCATGTTTTAAATTATGCACGTATGTTAGCTACACACAAATTGAATGTATAAAAAGGAAGTTAGATTTAAATAGGAGTGTGTGTTAAGATGCCTCAAGGATAAATTCTCTTCAGCACTGGCAGGGGCAGGGTCCCACGCCGGCAGCTTCTCAGAGCCTGGTGTGGAGTGAACCAGGTTCAGACGGGGCTGAGAAGTAGCGTCCTGGGAGAGAAGTGAAGTATCAGCTAGGGGCTCCACAGCATGGACTCAGGTCCTCAAGGGATGGACCCTTGGCTGGCCGAGGAGGTGAGGGCTTCCGAGACCCGGTGGGGAGCACAGCCCCAGGAGCCTGGGGCCTAGACGCTCCTTTGTACCCTCTGTGAGATGCGCTCACTGGGCCCGGGCACTGAGGTGAGGATTTAGTGCAGATCCTGCACCCCAGAGTCTCAGGAGCCACGGCAAAGTAGGGTGCTGAATGCCGCCCGGGGCCCTTGCATGCTGCCCTTCCCTCCTGGGGAGAGGGGCCTCCGGCTCGGCTCGAGCCAGAAATCTATACTTCTAATATGATGAGATTGTCTTCCCACAGACATGGATTTTTTTTTTTCCTGATAGCCCAGCCAGAAAGCAAGTCTGACTTCCCGTGTCAGCACATTTCCCTTTCCTCACGAGCCACGCATATGCTGGCCCGGCCCCCACAGGGAGCCAGGACCCCTGGCCCGCCCCAGGGGTGACAGCCACCCACGCACTCTGTGCACAGCCCTCGGCCGGTCCCCAAAGCTTCATCCTTCCTTCTCTCTTCCCTCAAGCAGTGGACACCACCATTCCCATCAGGCACTGGAAGGAAGGCCACTTCAAGGATGAATGTTGGGGGCCAGAGAACCCCAGGCCCCCTCTCTCCACACATTGCAGCTGCCCCTCCTGGTGCAGTGACCCTGGCTTCCTCATATGTGGGCCTTGAGTCCCCAACTCCTCCAGGCAGCGTGGCCAGGGCCTCAGACTAGGGGTACCCAGAGGCGTAGGCCATCAGATTGGCCTTTGAGTGCCTGGACAGAGTCAGCCAAGACCAACACCAGGAGTTCCCAGCACCCTGACCCCTCCACTGGGTCTGACCCCATCCCTCCCCTTCCTAGGCAGACCTTTAACCTTCTGGTTCCTCGGCTGGGTTCCTCCTGCTCCAGCTAGCATGACTATTTTTTGTGACCATTGGGATTGAAACAAAAATGGATTTTTCTAATGACATTTCCCTCTGGGCCCAGGTAGTGCAGGGGCTGAGGGAGGGGACTTGCAGTCTTGGAACAAGGTTAGGAGCAGGGACCAGGTCAGGCCGATCAGGGCTTGCAGGCACATACATGCCCCGAGCCTGGTGCTATAGATCCCATTCAGATGCTGGAGGAAGCCCCCTTTCCATCCCTCCCAGCCCCAGAGGCCTGTGGGCATTTCCCACCTGCAAGGTGCCATCCTGCTTGTGTCCAGGCGTGCATGGGCCTCTGTCTGGTACAGTGGAGGCTGTCCAAGGAGGCCTGGTCCAGTCTCAGAGGAGCCCACATTCTGGCGGGAGGGGACAAGGAGTGCAGAGGGCACAGACCAAGGTGGGCTCAGGTGAGCAGGCTGGTCTGCAGGGTCTCCAGATTGTGTGAGAGTGTGAGTGCTGTATGCATATGTGTGCATATGGGTGAGTGTGATTATAATTGTGAGCATGTGTGTTGTGAGTGTGCATAAGTAGAGCGAGTGGGAGCATGTGTGAGTACCTCAGAGTATAAATGTATGTGTGTGCCCATGCCACTGATGGTGTGGTGTGGCTCAGCCCCAGGGCTGCCATACTGCAGCACCTGGAGGCACCCTATACTCTTCTGTATAAACAGCATCACTATTGTGGTTCCGTATGCAACCTGTGTAACTATATGCTACAGCCCCACTTGGAGCCCCGGTATCACCACCACCCACGGCACACACAAGGGGAGGTCACATGAGGCCCAGGCAGCCCTCCTCAACAAAGCTACAATCACATACCAAGACTAGCCCTTGGTTCCCTTCTAAAGAGACCTCAGTCTTGTACTTGAGGTCTCTTCCACCCTGTTTCATCACCCCAGCAGCTGTCAGGACAGTGACTGCTTCCTCGTTCTGCAGGGGGGGCAGCCATGGTGGATATGAGTGGGGTATGGATTTGTGGGATACAGAAAAGAGCTTTCAGATCAGGGAATAGGAACAGAGGGCAGTGGCCCCTGTAGACAGCTTGGATACAGACTCACTGTTCAATGTTGCCACCTCTGAGCCTCGATGGACTCCAGTAGTCTGTCCTGAAGGTCCCCCTCCCCACAGCTCTCCTGAAGGATCAGCCTCCCTCAGTTTCCACTGAGCTGAAGGGGAGCTGGGGATACCTGAGTCGGGAGTCCTGATCTCTTCCTGAGTCTTTTCATCATTGAATTCACACTGTTGATCAAGTACATCACCTCTAATAATGTAAGGGCACTGATGTGGGCGTGCATACCCTGGGCCACACTTCTGGGTGAGAAGGGCCTCAGTGGCTGACTGGCCTGCAGGGCAGGAGCCCTACTCCGAGATCCTCTGCTCCCCTAATTCCAGAGCCTCTGTCTCATGTGTGGGCCAGCCAAGACTCAAACACTCATGTTCCTCACTTCCTGGGACCCCAACCAGCCCCACAGTCTGGGTGGGGGCAAGGTATGAGGGTTGCAGAGGAGACAGGAGCCAGAACGGGGCAACAGGGGAGCAACTGAGCAAGGAGCTGCTCCAAAGCCTGCCAGCCTCACTCTCCCCACCCTGCTCCCAGATGACAAAGGGCCTGCTTCCCCCTCGCTTCCTATTCAACCATGTCTCTCCATTGTCAATAAAAGCCATTTTTAAGGTCAACTATCTTCTTCCATCAACCGCCAACCCCACACAGCTCCGACCGTACCAGCCCCAGCATCACATCATGAAATAAAAATTAAATTGTAGTTGGGCTTTTAAATCAACTCAATTAAAATAAAGAGATTCTTGGCTTGATATAGGGAAATATTTGTATTTCCAATTCTATTTGTTAATACATTGACATATGTGCTATTTTTTAAATGTAGCACTAAGTGCACTTTCTGTCAATGCCATAGATTTTTTAATAGACTGAGAAAATGCATTTCATTTCTTCTTATTTTCCTTCAATACATCATTTGGTTCTGCTTTTTTGCCTGCATGAAATTCATTTTCTAATGGAAATATTTGTTTTGTAAATCAAATATGTATTATGCACAAAATGCAAAGCACAAATTAAATTATGTTAATGAAATGAAAGAGATATGAAATGCATATTTCATGGACAAAACATAACCTCAGCAAACAACCATTTCTTGATAAAATCTTTAAACACAATCTCATTCTGTGACAGACATATTGTTAAAGTAGATAGCACCTCATTTAAATGGTTTCCTTTAATATTAGTGCTTAGTATATAATTGTAAATAACTTTTGGGATGAAAAACCAATAATGAAATACTGTCTTTAATAGTTTGCTATTGATGTCAGCATAAAATTTGTCGTAGTTGAATATTGGAAATTGGGAGTGCACAGAAATATTCTCAAAAGCTGTAAATGATTGCATATTTAAATAGAGCTGACTAAGGCAAAGATGTTATAGATATTAGTAATAGGCAGAAAATTATGCTGACCTAACATTATTTGACAAAACCCACTGTTTTAAATTATATATTGGTTACACTTAATGAATAATAGATTTTGTAGGTGTTGTTTCTCTGATCATAATGCTGATGATACGATATGTCGGGGATTTCTTAGTCATCTTTCTGACAATAAACACAGCCTCGGCTCATGAAGGTCAGGCGAGAGGCCACTGGATGGCCTATCAGTGCTCTCTGCTGGAGAAGGGCAGATGGGGCCGTAGCGACTTGTCACCAGAGCGACTCCCCACAGGCAAACTGGCTGGCTTGGGTGGACCCAGCCCAAGATGGGCCAGGTTTTCTTGGGTGGGACCTGTGGGAACCTCTGGCCAGGAGTCCGGCCTTGCTGGGAATGCCAATACCGGGGAACGGCAGCGGCACGGCTCCAAGTATGGAGAGGTCACCAAAGGACATCCATCCTCCCCCAGCTCACCTTTATCACCAACCACACAGGAGACGGGAAGGGACAGCTTATGCATATGGAGGCCAAGCCGAACACGGCTGGGACAGACCAGACGATACAGGTGACCGAGGCTGCTTGGACTTCCGTGCTCCCTGCTGTGCGCGTGCACAACCACACATGCACTCACAAGTGCACAGTCACACACTCACACTCATCTAGACCACCTGGCTTGCCTGCAGATTCTCAAAGGGCTCTTTGTGAACCGCAACCACGAGGAGCAGTCAGGATCCCGTCGTCCTGTGCTATCGGAGCCACACAGCCGGGGCTTGCCAGAGACCCCGGCCCTTTGTCCTCGGGGTCTGCTCAGGACACAGGGGTGTCACGAGTGTGTGCACATGTGCATCCTGTGTGTGGTACATGCTTTGTGAGTGCCCTGTCACGTGTGCGCTCACACGTCTGCATGTGTGGGGGGCAGGGCGAGCAGGTGTGGCTGGAGGAGGACAGTGTAGCACAGAGGGGGAGTGAGGGAGGCGCCGGGAGGAAGGGGCAGCCAGCTCCTCGGGTTCTCTCAGATGCTTCTGAAAAGCAAGCACTAAGACTCGGGATTTCACAGAAGGGGAAGAAAGAAAAAAAAGAGAAAAAAACTCTTGGAACTTTTCTGC
Organism: Bos grunniens; assembly: GCF_055505025.1. Lineage (NCBI taxonomy): Eukaryota > Metazoa > Chordata > Mammalia > Artiodactyla > Bovidae > Bos > Bos grunniens. The sequence goes on along the minus strand of NC_141182.1, from coordinate 40,802,755 downwards.
TGTTTTCCTGGTACCGCGCTTTCCCAGCCCCTTCTTCCTGAAGCGTGAGTGTCTAAACCCTGAGCCTGGAGTAAGGGTTGGGGCCTCCTCCTGTTCTGACCCTGCCCAGCTGTGTGGCTCTGGATAGGTTGCTCTGCATCTCTGTTTCCTCACTTGCCGATCTTGCACAGGGGAGGCTCAGTGATAACGGAGGTCCTTCCCAGATCCACAGCTGGAGATCTGGAGGCCCACGTCTGCCCCAAGGCATAAGCTCCACCAGGCATCATGCATAAGGTACCATAACGCAGGGTCAGCCATGACATCACAGAATTGACCTCGGTGCTTCAAGAACAAAGGATGAGCTGCCCTCCATCACCCACCACAGCGCAGCTTAGGACAGCTATTCACACCGACAGCCAGTGTGTGTGTGAAGGGGTGGCTGGCCCTTTGCAGTGGCCAGGGTGCCAGTTGCTGTCCCAAAGGTCCACAGAGGATGGACAGAGGAGGAGCCCACTGCCAAGGCCTGCACACCTCAGCAGGGACCTGCAGCTTCCAGCTGTCCCCAGGCCTTCCACGGCCTCCCCCTCTGCCCAAGCTGAGGGCTGCACTCAGGCTCCAGCCTGACCCCCAACACAGCCCCCACCTCACCAGACTCCCAGCACCCACAAGGCCTGCGGAAACTAAAAGAACATGCCACTGGGTCAGCTCGGGGTGGTTGTTACAGTATGTCCTGTGTACACACCCAACTCTGGCACTATCTGGAGCAAATAGGAAGAATCCAACGAACGCTGATGGCTCTATTTCCGGCAGAGATGACAAGGAACCTAGTCATCTATCCAACAGCTACTCTTCGGGCGCCTACAACGTGCTGGGCGACATGCCCAGCGCAGAGAATCCATCAGGGTGCTCAGCGGGGGACAGAATCATCTCTCCCCATGATGGAGCCCATGGGAGAGTCACACCACCCTGTAAAATGGTGTGTGGTGACAAAGCCACAACGGAGACCTACGTGTGTTTAGTTTGTTATCTGCCGTAAGAAAGCTCCACACACAGGGGGCTCACACACGTTCTCCCCAGCTCTGAGAGCCACAGGTCCCAGGGTCAGGGTGACGGTAGGCTGGTTTCCCTGAGGGCTCTGTAGAGGCTCTGTCCCAGCCTCTCCCTCAGCTCCTGGAGGTTTACTGGATATCTCTGGTGTCCCTTAGCTCATGGAGACACCAGCTCACTGTTTGTCCTCATGTCACTGGCGTTCTCCCCATGTCCAAATATCCCCTTTTCATAAGGACACCAGTCACACTGGGTCAGCGGCTCACCTGCTCCAGTGTGACCTTATCGTAACTAACTACCGCTGCAATGACCTTATTTCCAAATGAGGTCATATTCTGGGGTAGTGAGGGTTAGGACTCCCACATAGGAATGGGGAAGGGGGGAATTCGACTCTTAACAAAGTCACTCACTCTTTGCCACCCCACGGTCTATACAGTCCATGGGATTCTCCAAGCCAGAATACTGGAGTGGTAGCCGTTCCCTTCTCCAGGGATCTTTCCAACCCAGGAATCAAACCCAGGTCTCCCGGACTGCAGGTGGATTCTTTACCAGCTGAGACACCAGGGAAGCCCAAGAATACTAGAGTGGGTAGCCTATCCCTTCTCCAGTGGATCTTCCCAACCCAGGATTCAAACTGGGCTCTCCTGCATTGCAGGTGGATTCTTTACCAACTGGGCTACCAGGGAACGCCCCCTAACAGTATAGGAGCCTACCAAAGGGGGCGTGACTGTGTGAGGTGTCAGGTGTGCCTCCCCCAGGGAGGGGCTCCAGGCTGAGACCTGCAGGAGGAGGTAGAGGAACAGGGTTGGGGGTACAGAGCAGGCAGGGCCACGAAAGCACAGGAAAGAAGACATAGGCTGAGCCCAGCACCAAACGGAGGGGACGCTGGGGGTGCAGTGAGAGGACAGCAGAGCAGGCAGGCCCCTGAGGGCAAAGGGTGCATTAGAGGAGGCAGCTACTTCAGGGCTGGGGGCCCGAGCTCCCCAGGTTACAGAGTCCTCTGGCTTCTCCTCTGTGCCATTCCCCATCTCTCGAGTCTGCCAGGGGTGTAAGAACGAACCCCTGGTCAGGCAACAGCCACAGGGACGTTGGGACCTTCAGAGGGTGAGGCAGCGGAGGCTTGTCCAGAAGCTGCTCCTGAAGGTGTGGGCAGTAGCAATAGAGGCTGCGGCTCCAGGCTGGCCTCTCTCCCACACCTGGGAGGCCAGGGCCCACCCCCGGCTGGCGATGCTCCTGATCCCAGGCTCCTGGGCCTGTGGGCAGACGGGTCACTTCCCAGGCCTCTGCTCTGTCCACTGGGAATCCCGCCGGGGCCTCCCATGCCGCTTACCTCGCAGCGGGCAAACGTTTTTATCCATTCCCTGAAATTAAACTTGCCCATTTTTCATTATCAAATTCCGAGCTGGTGTCATCTCCCCCATGCCGGCGTGCGGCTCTCGTTTACAGCACCCGAGATTAATATTAGGTGTTTGTAAAAGGCGAATATTAGCTTCTCCCTTATATCTGTCAGAATTAATAACTTCCCCATCACAGATAACTCCGGGTCAATATTAGATTCGCAGATGAGGCTGGAAATAAAATGTATGGAAATATAACGTCTCATTTGTACGTATTCAAAAGAGGTCCTTTCATTATTGAAATTCGGCGGCAACTGTTCAAAGGTCAGAGGACTTTGTGGCCTGGAAATACCCACCATCTGGCCTGAGCAGTAGCAGGCGAGGACAAACTGGTGCCCCTCCACGGGGAGCCGGGGAGGACCAGGGGCCGCTCTGCCAGGGACTATATAGGGCAGAGAGGGCTAGAGAGCTTACCCGCCGCCGGCCGGAGCTCATGCTGGGACTGAAGCCAGAGCCTGGCGTGGGCACCTTGCCAGTGGCCGCCGTCCATATGCCCTCCCCACCTCGGTGCCAAAGTGGGGGCACAGGTCCCCTCCCTTCCCTCTAGCAGCTGGGCGCTGGACATACAAGCACCAAGGGGTTAACAGCCAGTGCTGTCGCAGGACCCACCTTCTCCCAGAAGCGCGAAGCCACCCCCAGCCTCGCCCACCAAGTAGGGGGGAGGCAGAAACAGGCCTCGAGACAGGCAGGCCAGCTCCCTGTTTGGCAATCGCTCATAAATCATAATTGACAAGCAGAATTTTCCCCTTGAGCAGCAAGGGTGCTTTATTTAGTTGTTTCTATTTTATCTGCTTGCAGGAGATGATGGACCCCCCCCACCACCACTCCTCACCACTTTGGCTGTTTCCCATAGTAATAAAACTCTCCAAGAGGCCAGGGCGACTCCATGAACGCCTTCTGCCCTGGTGAAAGGGTATCTTGGGACTCCGGCTGCATGGAGGGGCTTGGAGGAGCCACTGGAGTGACAAGTAGCTGCAACACACTCACTGGCAAGGAGGTGGGCTCCCCCAAACCTCACCTCCCTCAGAGAGGGGTCGCAGCCCACTGGGACCCCACGTGGTGGGTGGACAGAGGGGGCCCACCTTTGGTCTCAGAGAAAGAGGACAGAGCGCCCCAAGAAAGAAGCAGGCCCCCGGCCACAGAACACCTGCCCGTGCTGAGAGCACAGACCCAGAGGGTGGCCTGGCTCTGACCCCTTCTCCACGGAGGGCTGCCGATCAAGCCCACGATGACTGGTACCCCTGTGGTCGCTGAGTGAAGGGGAGGGGGTCCTGGGTGCGCCCCCGGCCCTGAAGCCCACACTCAGAGGGCAGAAGGACCACATGCCCCTGGAGCGGCTGAAGAAGGCAGCCCAGGAAATGTCTCTGCCCAGCCCGTGGCACTGCCGGGCTCGGGAAGGCCTTTCTTTTCGATACTAAGAAACCCCTTTCTAGTTCCCATAAATGACTTAAGCTCTTCCCTATTGAGGCGATCCCTCCAGCTGGGCTGGCATTGAGGCCCCCGCCCTGGGGCCTGAGTCTTTGTGAGCAAGGGGCCCTGCTCTGGGGAAGATGAAGGGGAAAAGCCCTTCCCTTTCTTTCCTCCTAAGCCCCTCAAACTCACTGTGACCCATAGATAAATCCCTTTTAACAAGGCTCACTTCCTTGTCCAACCAGTTAAAATTCCAAAAATAAACACAGACCAGAGCGGGCTTTTCCTGCAGCTTTGGAGGCCGTTAGGGATGGGGAGTGGGGGGTGGTGCTTGCTGGACAGGGAGCAATACATTGCCTTCCAAAATGGGGTGCTCGGCCTGTCCCCACTGCCTGGAGTCCCTCCTGAGAGTAGCCCCTCTAGGCCAAGAAGCAGCAGCTTCAGGCAGGAGCCCGGGGCCACCTGGGCCCCCTCCCAGATGGGCCATCATCCCTCTACATTTGTCACACAAGTTCCCCTGGGTGACACTCTCACTGCTGAACCAAGGCCAGCGCCAACCTCAGTCCTCCCTGCCTGACCCAGGTTGGGGGGCGGGAGTGGGGGTCAAGCCCAGGGTCTCAGGCTGACGTGCGAGCATATGAGTGAGAGGCCAGATGAAGGGTGCTCCTCAGCAGGCCAGACACAGGGAACCCAACCCTCCCTTTCCTCAGAGCTGGACACATTCCCCAAGCCCCTCTGTACACGAGCTGTGGCTACAGCCACGCAGGGTCTCCCGGGAGCTCACTCAGAGAAGTGAGCCCCAGAGCCACTCAGGGCACGCAGAGGGCATGAGTGGGGGTCAGGGTGCCCTGCTTTCTCTGAAACCTTAGGGGATGCTCCTCCTTTGCCTCTTCCCAGAGCTGGCTGCCCCTCAGAGGAGCCAAAGGACCTCGAATGGAGCAGGGCTTTCACACAGGTCCCGGGGCTGCTGGCCAGCCCTGCAGGCCTCTGCCCGGGGCCCCTGGGGACTCTGGGGCTCAGGCTTGGGGTTGGGTGGCCCACACCTCTGCTCCTTTCCCCCCTGCATTCTTGCCTTGCACTGGGCCTCGAGAAAAGCAGCTTGCTGAGTAGCACCCAAATCCCAGCTGGTCTCTCTGTTCCACCCAGGATAGACGCCCATCCATCTTCTGTCTGTCCATCTATCCATCCTTCCTCAAGTATTTATTAAGGATTTGTTATATTCACAATGCCATCTGAATACCAAGGTGTGGCAGCAGACATGACAAATGAAATGCTTGACCCAACGCATCGGCAACGAAACAGAGCCACCAGAGAAAACCAGAGGACAAGGCTGGTTTACTCGGGCAGGCCAGGATGGCTTCTAGGAGAAGGTGATGTTGAGGTCCAGCTGGTGATTCAACGGGCTCAGGAAAGAACGTCAGGCCAGGGAGAGCAGGCAAAATGTCCAGAGTTGCAGAGTGCTTGGGGTGTTCTAGAAAATAGCAGGACAGCGTAGCTGACATTTATTAAGGGAGAAGCCAGTGTCACTTCCCATGGTTGCCACTCAGCCCTGTCTACTTCCCACCAGAGATGCCCTAGGTGGACTACAGTGGGCTTGGCCTGCCCGTGGGTAGCCTCAGAAGGGCCCCTGGGCCACCAGAGCCCAGAGAAGAGGAGCAGCCAGAGGGCCTTGCAGACCATCGAGAGGAGAAGGGAGACCCATCTTTGAGCCTTCCCTGACCTGGGGTGCAGCCAGTGTCTGGACAATCCCACCCCCACCCACCAGCCCCTGGCTATGGGCGCCCCGAGGGCTCCAGGCGCAGACCCTAGATGGCACGTCCCTGACAAACCTAGACAGCTTCCTGAGGTACCCTCACAAAGCATTCCGGGCTTCACGGCTTAAACAGCAGACATGTTACTGTCTCACAGTTCTGGAGGCTCAGCAGTTAAAGGTCACGGTGGATTCTTCTGAGGACTGTGAGGGAAGGATCTGTTCCAGGCCCCTCTCCTTGGCTGGTTGGTGCTATCTTCTCCCTGTGTCTCTTCACTCTGTCTTCCCTGCATGAGTGTCTATGTCCAGATTTCCCCTTTTGGTAAGGACATCAGCCATATTAGATTAGGGCCCAAAGGAGCACAACAAGGCTGTATATTGTCACCCTGCTTATTTAACTTACAGGCAGAGTACATCATACGAAATGCTGAGCTGGATGAATTATAAGCTGGAATCAAGACTGCCAGGAGAAATATCAACAACCTCAGATATGCAGATGATACCACTCTAAAGGCAGAAAGTGAAGAGGAATTAAAGAGCCTCTTGATGAAGGTGAAAGAAGAGAGTGAAAAAAATGGTTTGAAACTCAGCATTCAAAAAACTAAGATCATGGCATCCAGTCCCATCACTTCATGGCAAACAGAAGGGGAAAAAGTGGAAGCAGTGCCAGATTTTATTTTCTTGGGCTTCAAAATCACTGCGGATGGTGACTGCAGCCATGAAATTAAAAGACTCTTGCTCTTTGGAAAGAAAGCTATGACAAACTTAGCGTATTCAAAAGCAGAGACACCACTTTGCCAACAAAAGTCCATATAGTCAAAGCTATGGTTTTTCCGGTAGTCATGTAGGGATGTGAGTTTTTCCAGTAGTCTTGGGGGACGTGGAACAAGGCTGAGCGCTGAAAAATTGATGCTTTCGAACTACGGGGCTGGAGAAAACCCTTGAGAGTCCTTTGGATAGCAAGGAGATCATACCAGTCAATCCTAAGGGAAATCAACCCTGAATATTTATTGGAAGGACTGACGCTAAAGCTGAAGCTCCAATACTCTGGCCACTTGATGCAAAGAGCTTACTCATTGGAAAAGACCTTGATGCTGGGAAAGACCGAAAGCAAAAGGAAAAGGCGGAAACAGAGGATGAGATGGTTAGATAACATCACCGACTCAATGGACATGAATTTGAACAAACCCTGGAAGATAGCGGCAGTCAGAGGAAACTGGCATGCTACGGTCCACAGGGTCACAAAGAATAGGACACAACTTAGCGACTGAACCACAACTCTAGTATGACCTCATCTTAACTAATGAAATCTCCCACGACACTATTTCTAAACAAGGAAGTGGTTCAACCTGTTACACATGGAGGCCAGGAGAGGCTGCTTATCCTCCTTATCCTCTGGGGGTGGGAGGGGCTAGCATCCCTTGTTCTTTCACTCATTCCCTCCCTGGGTGTTTGCCAACGAGCCAGGCACGGTGCAGGGCAGAACCAGACGTGGATGATTGTTACTGCTCTTTATCACCCTTGCTTTCGGGGGCGGGACTGGGCCTTCCTTGCTCACCACTGTATTTTCAGCATCTGACACAGAGGCGGTGCCTAATAAATGTCTGCCCTCTGTCCACAGTCTCAGGAACACACCCGCCTGAGCCGTCAGGAGAATGCGCTGAGTGAGGACTAACTGGGAACGTCCACTCCCTGCTCTACCCATCCAGCCCGCTCGGATTTGGGGTTCTTGTTTTTCCTATGGCCCAAGCTCATCGGTCAGCTGAGGTGTGAGAGCTACTCTCTCCTGGCAGCTGAAGAGATGGACGGGGTGCCTGCCACACAGCGCAACCCTCAGACCACACAGGTCCGCTCTCCTGGCTGGAGAGGAGTAACAAAAGTGAAAAACAGTCTTGGCTGTCCTTTGGCCCCTGGTTCCCACTCACCAAGACCCTCAGAAAGTCACATCCTTGTGAGCGAACTCTCGGGATGGATGGAGGGGGGGAGGAATGAATGGACGGAGAAATGGAAGGATGGGTGGGTGGATAGAGAGCTGAATGGAGGGATGGATGGATGGATGAATGGAGGGAGGGAGTCAATGAACTCAGCCAGACTCCTCTTCAGGAGCCTTGCTCTCTTTCACCTCCTCCGTGAACTACACAATGAAGTCCACAGCTCTGCCCAGCATTCCAGCCTCCTGCTACCCGTATACCTCCACACAGGAGTCTGGTTTGTCCCCCACCTCACAGCACAGCTTCAGAGCTGAGATGTGGCCACAGCATCCAACTCTACAGTGCGGGCCTTCCCTCTCTTCCCAAGGCTTGCCCCAGCCTTCTCGGGATGGAGGTATTTCCATATCACACACTCTGTGGTCTCTGTGACCTTTCGGGCACATTTACTCCTGGCACGCTGGCCAAATGACAGGCCCTTCCTCGGAGACACCCAGGTCAATGCCCAATATCGACAGCACCTGCCTGCCTCCTGTCTGCCCTGGCTGCCCTGTCACCTGTCGCCAGGCCTCGGCACAGGCAAGGCTCTCCCAGCCTGGCACGGAGGAGGAAGGCTCCCTGCGGGCCTGCGGGCATCAGTGGCCTCCCTCGCTGGCCTTGCAGGCACCTCCCTGCACGCAGAACCCCTCATGGACTATGAGCTTAGAGGAGCCATCGTGTCCCTGGAGAGCATGAACCCAAGGCCCACTGTCCCCAGCTGTGCTGTCGGGCAGCCCCCCTGGAACAGCCCATTCGTGCTCCCTGCCAGTGCCCTGCACAGCCAGCTGCCCGCCTCCTGGGGGGCATTTCAGCACAATGGGCTTGGCGGCCCACAGCTTCCCAGGCGGATGTGATGGCAAATAGCAAGCACTTGGCATATCTTCGGGATTTCTGAGCATAACAGAAATGTCAGGCGGATTTTAATGAAAGGCTGTGTGCTTCTGGGGATTGACAGGCCGACACAGAATCCTAATTTTCAGATGGCTTGTACTCAGGGCTTTTAGCACCCAGAGTCAGGGCCGAGGGGAGCCCCCAATGTCCCTGGGGGTCCTAGGCCATCACCCGTGTGTAGGATCATCTGCCCTTCAGCCGAGAGGCTCCCTTCCAGTGTCTGGCCGTGGTGCTGAGCCCTGATTTAGAAACCAAATTATTTCTCTTCCTCACCCGCTGCAATTGGACACCTGCCTTTTGCCTACTCTTTTGAGCAGCATGCAGCAGAGGAAGCAGCATCCCCTCAGCTGACGTCAGGAGGGTGGCAGGGGCACAGCCGGCTGCCCTGGGCAGGTGCCAACCGGGGGGCGGGGGTGATGGTGCTCGGCAGGGCAGCCCATGGGGGCTGAGGAAATCACCCTTAAAACGAAACCCTGCCTTCCTGGCCAGTTCCAGTAGGCCAGGGGACCCTGATAAAGGGGTCCAGGCAAGGGCCAGCCACTCCCTGAATGTGGGGTGATCAACGGATCTGCACTGAAAGAAGTGCTTGCCTTTTGGTGAGCACAGCTGGGGTGCTTGAGGAGACAGCTCGCCCGGGGCAAGCGTGGCCCTGGATGCTGGGACAGGCTGGAAAGACCCGAGCCACCTGTGGTCTCCAATAGCACCACTCTCTGTTAAGGGCACGGGACTCTCTCACTTTGTCAAGTGAATGCCACCACTTCAAGTCCCCTCCCTCCAATGACATTGCAGGCTGCCCCTCACTTTCCCACAGGGAAGCCCCTGGTCCCTGCTTTCAGGAGCCCAGAGCTGGCTTGGAGGGACACAGCCCTCAAACAAGTAAACCACGGAGCTGGACAGTGATCACCACCAGAAGGAAAGAAAGGGAACCCATGTGAGACGGCAGAGAGGGGAGCAGGTGATTTTCACAAGGGCTCAAAGGGCTCTGGTGGGGGTGGTGAGAGGTGCCCTAAGAAGCCTGAGCTCTGCCGTCTCCTGGCACTTGGCAAGGACTCCAAGGGTGGGGAACTCTTCCCTGCCTCCAGCCGGCCCCTGGATCAGACCTCCAGGCCGGGGTGGGCTTCATTTCCCTCACTACACTGGGGACAAGAATGGACAGACACCTTCAGTTTGGCAAGCCCAGTCACTAAAGGAGGCTGAAGGGAAGAGGAGGAGGAAGCAGATCGGACAGCCCCAGGCAGGCAGGCCTTCATACCCACTGCCTCCAGGCCCTCTCCCGGTGCCTGGCCCTGAAGGCACTCAAATCTGTGACGGCTAGTCCAATTCCCTGCCCCCAAGGGGCTGAGCCAAAGCTTGGAGCCGACAGCCAAGGAATCCTGAATGTTACTAAGCGAGGAGCCCATTCTCCCAAGCCAGGGGACAAGCTCCTGGGGACAAGGACAGGGAGGCTGGGGGTTGCCGTGCGGCAGCACAACCCCAGGAGGCTTGCTGGGGGCATCAGTGCTGCGGGGCCTCCACAGAGGGTGGGATTTGGATGGGGCAGTTGGCGAGGTGGCAACGCCAGTGCATGGGTGGCAAGACGGTGGGGAAGGCGAGTATGGGAAGTCCCCCTGCCTGCTGGGCAGGTGTGGGCAGGCCTGGCGGCTGATCACAGGCCCTGCCCAGGCGCAGGACGGGGCCTCTGACTTTGGAGAAGCACGTGCCTTCAGGAGTGTGGAGCCAGTCCTGCTGGGTCACCCACCAAAGGAGCCAAGGGCTGGGTCCAGGTGGGGATGGTGGAGGGCCCAAGCCTGCAGGGATTCTGGAGGCAACACACCCCTGGTGACCGCACAGGGCAGCTGAGTGGGGGTGGCAGAGTGACGGAGCATCATGTCACGGTGACTGAGTGAGCTCCAAGCCTCCCTGGCGGCCGGAGGACCCCGCCGCCCCACGCTGACTCCTTCCCGGGCCTCTGCTCTGGGGGGACTCCCGGGGCACCCTCTGCGTCCTCTCACCCCAGCCCCCTCCCTGCCTCTCGCCCTTCCTCTCAGTTCCTCGAATGCACTGGGCTCCTTCCCAGGCTGCTCCGCCTGCCAGGACGGCTCTGGGCTCCTGTCCTGGCCACTCCCCTGCCCTTCTCCCGTGGCTCCTGCAGGAAGCCTCCTGGTAGGGGTCCCTCACTTGTGTAACATCTGCCCTCCACCCCCTCCAGAGGCACCCAGCCAGGGGCTGAGATGGGCCAGTGAGGGAGCATCTCCCTGCCCACCGCAGGGAGGGGACCTCTGTCGGCGGATCCGCCCCTCCCCCAGATGGAAGGCCTCGCCAGCCAGTATCCTGCCCCGGGTCGCCGGGGTCCCAGTACACAGCGCCCGAATGAATGAGGCTGGAAGGAATGAGTGAGTGAGCGAGCCCCCTCCAGCCTCTGGCTCCTCTTCCTTTGCCCCCAGGCTGCTGCGGTTCCCCACAAAGGGAGGGGTTCTCAAGGGGCTTGGTTGGGGCGCTCGGCATGGGCGGCCCCTAAACAGATAGTTCTGAAACCTGCGCGCTGAACTCCACAAACAGCCCCAAAGAGGAGCCGAGATCGATGCGCTGCCCTATTGACAAAACCTCAGCCGTAATGCAGATATTTCTCACATTTTTATTGTGTTCATGTATGTTGATTCACAGCGGTTTTGTCAATAAAAAAAAACACCACACAAAGTCTCACAGTAAAACTGTCACCAAAAATTATTTATTGCTGTGATAACAGCAAATTATATGTTAGTGGAGATTTGTGGCGGTGGCTCGGACAGAGGCTGGTGGCATCTGGGGCCCAGGCGAAGGTCGCTCTAAAACCTGCGCGAGAAGGCAGGTGCCCCTGCCCACCGTGGCTGACCACGCCCTCCTCAGCTGGGGCGCAGGGTCGCCCCTACAGAACCAGGGTCGGGGAGCTGAAGGCCTGGGCAGGGTCCACACCCACCAACCCGAAGGAGAAGGTGGGGTGCGGGCGCCCGGAAGCGGGAAAGGGTGATTCTGACGAGGTGAGCCAGGAGGGTGTCCTCAAGGAGGTGAGAGGTGGCGCCACCTCGAACGTCAGACGGGTTTCAAATGTGCACTTCCCCGAGCAGGAAGCAGCAGGAGCAAAAGCTTGAAGGCAAATGCCCGCGTGTTCAGGACGCAGGGCAGGACTCACTTGGCTCATGGGAACCGAGGGGCACCTGGGCCCGCAGCACCTACTAAGCCCCGGCTCCTCTCCCCAGGCCGCTCGTCTAGTCAATCTAGGGAAGCGTTTTTTATGTTTCTTCCTTGGAAAATTTACTCCCGGGTCTGGTATTTCATGGGCAAAGTATAAATTGTGGAGGTGGCACGAACTATAAAAGCCAGCTTTTCTTTTAAAATATAAATGTGCCGAGAGGTGCAAAGTGCGGAGGGTGGGGGAGAACTTAGATCATTAGTGGCTCCTGCCCGTCTCCCCGACAATAATTGGTGGGCGGAGCGGCGCGGGCTGGGCGGGAGCGGTGGGCGGTGGTGCCGCGGAGGGTAAATGGCACCAGAGGCAGGGAAATTGGCGGGGAGGGGAAGGGAGGGAGGGGGCGACCTCTCTAGAGCGGCGTTTGCTATTTTGGGCAGTTAACAAGGGGGCAGGGATAATTTTTTTTTCCCCCTGGAATGTCTGCTTGTGGGTCAGAAATTTATATTTACACCAATTGGTTGAGCAAATGGGAAAGAACTCATTTTTAAAAAGAATTAGTGGAAGATTTCTGCTCCATACTGGCAGCCCTTTGCCTGCACATCTTTCTCTTTATGCGGTTTTGTCTCAGTGATTTGAGCATGTTCTAATTTTGTCATTCAAGCCATCTGACTTTCACTGCTCTATACAAACAAAACCTAATTTAGTCTGAGATGTTTTAAGTCATAACAATGACGGATGGCCAGGGTTCAGGTGTGGTGGAATATTTAAATACCTAGTCTATATTTTTCTGATATAAAGACAGGCAGCTTTTTGTACTCTGATTAATTATGATTTTGCATTTCAGAAAAAAAAATAGCTTTTCCTATTCTACATTATTAATTGGTTATTTAATTAGGAATTCTCCAAGCTTCAGATGTTGGGAAGCTAAATCTGTGAGTGGGTTTAAAAAAAGCCGAGCTCCATCCTGTTGCCTTTTTGTATCTTATGAAGGTCACAATAAGACGTGATTGTTTGGCATAGCGGCAGTGAATTATGCCACCCAGACAAGCTTTTAACCTATGTGCCTTCACTCTGAGTGAGACACACGGGCATGTGCTCTCTTTAAACCGTTCTCTATTGAAGAGGATTCAATCACCATAATGAATCTGAGGCCAGGCAGCAATCTTCCGCACTGAAAGAATTTCTAAAAGATTGTAGAATTTGTAAAACGAACAGCTCGCAGACTAAATGGCTGTGTGGGTGAATCAATTATTGCAAGGCCCCGAGTAGTCATAATATTTAGTACATATCATAGAGTGTTTCAGGTACAATAAGATATGCTCGTTTTTCCCTGTTCCTGCTGGAAGTGGTCCCGGATGCCTGCAAACAACCCCAGCTGAACCCTCTCGCATCCTGTGAGAGCGAGGTCAAGCCCACGGCATCCACACACGCTGGTTCAGGGTACACCCGGGTGCCGGCATGGGCACACGCATGGCAAGGAGGAGGCTGGCACCTGGAAAGGCAAAGGGGTGGCTAAGGCGGCCCCCATCCCATCAAGCCTGCCTTACTACCCACGAGATGCTAAGTTGCCAGTTCTCTTTTTTTAAAGCCTGGTTTTGAACGTTTCCTTATTAATACAATAATTATTTTTCCCTGACAGCACCATTTATAACCATCTACTCTGTGTCCAACTAGCCCTGTTTTCATTAATCAATGGACATGGAGACTACTGTCATCACCTCTCTGGATTATGACTTATCAGCCTCCTGCAGCCTCCTTTTGAGTGGACACAAATCAGGTGAAGATGGAGCCTTTTTTGGCTACTTGTGGGAAAGCTTCTTGCACATAGGCAGGCCTAGGTATTGTCTACAGACCTTCAGAGAAGGACATCCAGGGAATCCCCAGCGCACTCAGGAAAGACTGTCCCACCTTGCTTTAAACATTGTGAGATGGGCAGTGGCCCCCTCGAACACAGTGGGGAAGCTTGCATGGGATCCAAGGGGAACTTGAAAACCTCATGGTGTCATCAGGCCAAGAGTCCCAGTGGTTGGAATATTACAGCCAGCCTACAACAAGGCTATACGCATGTTAGAGGTAGATGTTGCAAGGATTCAGGCTGGGGCAGGGCCCCATGTGAGCCACCCTAGAATGAAGCTAGGGTATCCTCCAGGTCCCTAGGCTTCCACCAACAATGCAATCCTCTCCTCTGTTAGCATGATCCACAGCACATGCGCCACAGTTTCTCAAAGCCCCGGAAGTGGCACTGTTCCATATCTCCATAACTTATGCTCCCTGGATAAATCTTGTCACTTTGAGGCCCAAGAAGCCACAGTGCTGCCTCTAGGGGATGGGAACATGTGTTCTGTGATGATTTTCAGCTCAGCTTTGCCTCTGTGGCTGCATGTTTGTCCCAAACACTCTGACGACATGAGTGGCTCACCATTCTCAGCTGGTTCAAAGAAAGATTCAAAGAAAATTCCTCATGTAGTTTTAACTCCATGCAGATCTTTCCTCCAGTGAACTTCACTCTTGGGCACCTTTGCTGATGTAGGACAAAGAGTTAACCTAACTTAAAAGGAAGGATGCCAGTAGCTGCAGAGTCAAGACTCAAGCCTGGATCTTGGGAGCTCTTCCCTCCTCCTCCCCACAGGGCCTCTCCTGGCTGGGTGCTTCTCCCTTAACCAGCTCCTCCCTGGATCACCCTATACACCCAAGACTCTTCCCTAATGAAGGGCATATGCTATCCTCCCAAACAGGTCCAGAACAAAGCTTCCCCACTAGCTTGCTTAAGCAGCAGAAAGTGGACCAGAACTTCCATTCCTAAAACAGCCTCCCAGTTCAGTCCTCAGCTGCCTCACTCTCACAGTCTGCCAAGGGAAACAGGAAATAAACAGAAGCAGCTTGGAGAGCTACATGGCAAAAAGATCCACAGATAGAGAATACCAAGTACCTCAGAAGAAATCTAACAAAAGGTTTATAACTTACACAGGAAAACTTGGTTAACAGCTGTTAAAGAAGTCTTAACTAAATAGAGGGATAAACCATATTCATGGATAGGAAAGTTTAACAGGGTATACAGATGTCACTCTTCCTCAAATGGACCTATTGATTTGATATTATTCCATTCAAAGTTGCAACAGGGATTTTTTAAAAACTTATTAAATAATATGGAAGAATAAGCCAAGAATAACCAGGATACTTCTGAAGATGAAAAGTAGACAGGAAGGACTTGATCCACCTTATTGTCAGCACTTAGTGTGAAGCTATGGTAATTAAGGCAGTGTGGTATTGGTGAAAGGAAAAATAAATCCACCAGAGGAATATCTCAGAAACAGAACCTCACACTAAGGTATATGACAGAAGTTATGTCAGAATGGCAAAGAGAAAAGGACCTGTTGAATAGATGAAGTTGGAAAACCTGATTAACCATCTGGAAAAAGAAGAAATTGTACCTTCCCCTCACACCATGTTGGGAAACCAAGTCCAGATGGATTAAAGATTTAAATGTTAAAAACAAAACTTTAAACTTCTTAGTAGAAAATATGTCTAAATATCATTTAGACCTTGGGGTAAGAATAGATTTTCTTAAACATCAATGACTATAAAGACTAACACATTTGACTATATTAAAATTAAGAATTTTATATTTATCAAAAGACTTCTCCGTGCAATGAAATATAGCCAATACTCTATAATAACTATAAATGAAGTATAGCCTTTAAAAATTGTGAATCATTATATTGTACACCTGTAACTTATATACTATTGTTTATTGATTATACTTCAAAATAAGACGTCTCTAAAAGTAAAAAACAAAAGATGTCTAAAGACGTCTCCTCCTGCCCCCAATCCCTCCCAGTATCAGTCTTTTCCAATGAGTCAACTCATCGCATAAGGTGGCCGAAGTATTGCAGTTTCAGCTTTAGCATCAGTCCTTCCAAAGAACAGCCAGGGCTGATCTCCTTTAGGATGGACTGGTTTATAATATACATAAATAACAAAAAATTAATATCACAAATGTACTGAACTCAATATCAATAAGAAGAGCAGAAGCAACCCAATGGAAAAATAGGCAAAGGGTATAAATAGGAATTTCACAGAAGGATAAATAAATATGGCCATAAAAGAAAATACTATTCACTGAATGTGTATATGCTTCCAAAAATAATATGTTGAGGCTCTAATCCTTTGGAGGACTCTGGGAAGTCATTAGGAAGATCCCTTCCTGAATGGGATTAGTGCCCTTTTAAGAAGAAACATGAGAGAAATGATTTCTCTCTCTACCATATGAAGAGACAGCAAGAAGGCAGCCATCTGTAAACTAGGAAGAGGCCTTCACCAGGAGCTGGATCTGCCAGCACCTTGATCTTGGACTTCTCTACCTCCAGAACTGGGAGGAATAAATGTCTAAGCCAGCCTGGTCTGTGGTATTTGTTATGGCAGCCTGAGTAGATTCAGACAGAGCTATATCATTGGTGATGAGGGAAATGCAATCAAGAGACCACTTTATACCTATTTGATTAACAAATAGTACCAGTCCAATAATACCAAGTGTTGGGGAGGATGTGGATTCACCTACATTATTGGAGAGGCAATCACTTCAGAAAAACATCTTGGAATTGTCTCCTAAAGTTGAATATTAACTTCTGCTCTTAGGTTTATATACTCAAGAGAAAATCCTGCATGTGTATAAAAGGAGACCAATGACAGAATGTTTGCAGCAATATTGCTCACAGGACCACGACCCCAGAAACAACCCACACACTCATCACAGGAGAGCAGGATCACTAGCTGCTATTTTCACCCAGTGGAACACCCTACAGGAACACAACACACGAGTAAACAACGTGATGGTGCAACAATCAGTTCAGTTCAGTTCAGTCGCTCAGTCGTGTCCAACTCTTTGCGACCCCATGAATCACAGCACGCCAGGCCTCCCTGTCCATCACTGTCTCCCGAAGTTCACTCAAACTCACGTCCATCGAGTCGTTGATGCCACCCAGCCATCTCATCCTCTGTCGTCCCCTTCTCCTCCTGCCCCCAATCCCTCCCAGCATCAGGGTCTTTTCCAATGAGTCAACTCTTTGCATGAGGTGGCCAAAGTATTGGAGTTTCAGCTTCAGCATCATTCCTTCCAAAGAACACCCAGGGCTGATCTCCTTTAGGATGGACTGGTTGGATCTCCTTGCAGTCCAAGGGACTCTCAAGAGTCTTCCCCAACACCACAGTTCAAAAGCATCAATTCTTCGGTGCTCAGCTTTCTTCACAGTCCAACTCTCGCATCCATACATGACCACAGGAAAAACCATAGCCTTGACTAGACGGACCTTTGTTGGCAAAGTAATGTCTCTGCTTTTCAATATGCTATCTAGGTTGGTCATAACTTTTCTTCCAAGAAGTAAGCGTCTTTTAATTTCATGGCTGCAGTCACCATCTGTAGTGATTTTGGAGCCCCAAAAAATAAAGTCTGACACTGTTTCCACTGTTTCCCCATCTATTTCCCATGAAGTGATGGGACCAGATGCCATGATCTTCGTTTTCTGAATGTTGAGCTCTAAGCCAACTTTTTCACTCTCAATATGCAGCAGTAATGACAAAAACTAAGCCACAAAACATTATATACAGGATGGTACCTTTTGAAAGCTGGAAACAACTAAATAAAAATACATGTCTTTAGGAATACAATACAGACACAATAAAATATATAGAAAAGAAAACAAGGGAATAAACAGAATTGAGAGGACTGTAGAGGGAGGTGGGAATGTGGGAGGAATAATAGATTACTGTCAAATTCTTAGTTTGTGTTTTGGATAGTGGGCTCATGTTACTAAAAATGTCATTTAAATAATTATACTGCATATGGGCCATGCATAGTCCAAGGATGAGCATGTACGAACCAAGGATTATGATAAATCCATTCTAGGTACTCAGATCAAATTTTGTAAAAATACATATGCTTTGACCCAGAAATTTCTCTTCCAGGAATTCATTTTAAGGAACATAATCAGATACATGTGCAAAGAGCAGTGTACAAAGCTGTTTAGGACCAAATTGTTTCTAATAGCAGAAAACTAGGAAAGACATTAATATCCAACAATAGAGGATTAGATGAATCATTATCATGCAATAGAACACTACAGAAATTTTGAAAAGTTAAGGTGAAATGTCGTGCATACATACGTACACCATGGGGAAAAAATGAAAATGAAATGCAGCAGAAAAACTACAAAAACTACAAGTCTGATAGCATGGTAAGATTATAGATGACTTTTTAAACTGAAGTGTAGTTATCTTCATGTTAGGCTGTAATTTTAGGTGGTAAATTTAAGAGATAATATCAGTACCACTACTGGGCATGGAGTTGGAACAAACAAATCTCTCTTTCAGATACTGAAAGAATTATTTCCTGATATGGGCAAAGACAACACTTTTATTAATTGCTTATATTTTATATATTAAAATTTAAAAACTGTGTTTACTATTGAAACTTGGGGAAGGGAGAGGAAAGTATAAATAAATGCCCTAGAATCCCTTTAACACGGACACTCTTCCTTCTACTCTTCCTCATCATTACCATGATGGTTAAATTTATGCATCAGCTTGCAAGGCTGTGGTCAGTTATTGGTCAAACACCAGTCTACATGCTGTTTTGAAGGTATTTTTTGACAATATTAACTTTTAAAAACATCTATTTCTGCTTTACTGACTATGCCAAAGCCTTTGACTGTGTGGAGCACAATAAACTGTGGAAAATTCTGAAACAGATGGGAATACCAGACCACCTGATATGCCTCTTGAGGAATCTGTATGCAGGTCAGGAAGCAACAGTTAGAACTGGACATGGAATAACAGACTGGTTCCAAATGGGAAAAGGAGTATGTCAAGGCTGTACATTGTCACCCTACTTATTTAACTTATATGCAGAGTACACCATGAGAAACGCTGGGCTGGAGGAAGCATAAGCTGGAATCAAGATTGCCAGGAGAAATATCAATAACCTCAGATATGCAGATGACACCACCTTTATGGCAGAAAGTGAATAAGAACTAAAGAGCCTCTTGATGAAAGGGAAAGAGGAGAGTGAAAAGTTGGCTTAAAGCTCAAGATTCAGAAAACGAAGATTACGGCATCCGGTCCCATCACTTCATGGTAAATAGATGGGGAAACAGTGGAAACAGTGGCTGACTTTATTTTTCTGGGCTCCAAAATCACTGCAGATGGTGATTGTACCCATGAAATTAAGAGACACTCCTTGGAAGGAAAATTATGACCAACCTAGACAGCATATTAAAAAGCAGAGATATTACTTTGCCAACAAAGGTCCGTCTAGTCAAGGCTATGGTTTTTCCAGTGGTCATGTATGGATGTGAGAGTTGGACTATGAAGAAAGCTGAGCAGCGAAGAATTGATGCTTTTGAAGTGTGGTGTTGGAGAAGACTCTTGAGAGTCCCTTGGACTGCAAGGAGATCCAACCAGTCCATCCTAAAGGAGATCAGTCCTGGGATTTCTTTGGAAGGACTGATGCTGAAGCTGAAACTCCAATACCTTGGCCACCTCATGCAAAGAGTTGACTCACTGGAAAAGACTCTGATGCTGGGAGGGATTGGGGGCAGGAGGAGAAGGGGATGACAGAGGATGAGATGGTTGGATGGCATCACTGACTCTATGGACATGGGTTTGGGTGGACTCCAGGAGTTGGTGATGGACAGGGAAGCCTGGCGTGCTGCAGTTCATGGGGTCGCAGAGTTGGACATGACTGAGCAACTGAACTGAACTTTTAAATCAAAATCCAATTAAGCTCCGTTATGTGGATGGGTCTCATCCAATCAGTTGAAGGTCTTAGAAGACAGAGGTCTCCTGAGGAAGAAGAAATTCTGCCTCAAGACACCCCTCAGACTCAAGCTGCTGCATCAGTTCTTCCCTGGGCCTACAGCCTGCTGGCCTGCCCTGCAGACTTTTCCCAGCACCCACAATTGCCTGAGCCAGTTCCTTACAATAAATCTCTTTCACTCTTACTCTCAATTTACACACATATGCGTACATGCACATGTGTGTATACATATATTCTATGGGTTTTGTTTCTCTGGAGAACCCTAATACATTTACCTATGTTTACATGTAAATCTTTTTCACAAAACAGAGTATTCATATCCTGTTTTCATATAACATTCAATACATCATGAGCATTAACCAATGTTCTTCTATAAGTCTTAAAAACCATTTTAATAGTCATATTTTTATTTTATTCTTAGCCAGTTCCTTATTGTTAACACTTGGATTTTCCTAGTATTTCACTATTGTATCAAATGTTGCAATAACAGGTTGGAGATATTATCTTTACATCTCTGATTCAACTATTTTTTTAAAATGTGGTTGAAGAGATGCTGGACTAGAAGGGAGGGGCCAGGATTCTAGAACTGGGTTAACTGCGTTGAGCTGAGGGTGACTTATGTTACTTCCACAGGCCTTTCCAGCCACTAATACCACAACTCCTTAGTTTCAGCCCACTGGTCCCACCCATGTGGAGTGGCTGCCTTGGCCCTGGCTGCCCCACTTTCCCCATAACCCTCTTTCCGGCGCTTCCACACCTTCTTTCCTCCCCCATGTCCTCTGTCCCATCACGCGCCCCATCACCTCTCGTTCCCATCTACTCCCATGGACACACACTGCCACCCAGACACAGTGGAGGACCACAGCTTCCATTTCACATCCCTGTGACTTCTGTGTCACCAGGCCAGCACGTGAGCAATACGTGGCTGACACTTCTTGTACAGACTCCAAAGAGTCAAGGAAGAGGATCTGAGCAGACAAGAGAGATCCAAAATAGCAGGGTCAGAAGCAGGGTTGGGCTTGAGTCTTGAAGCAGAAGAGCTTTGGGTTTTGGACATCTCGGGCATGTTTCCAGAGTGTTGAACGAAGTCTGTTCTCTCTCTGGCCTCCAGGGTCACTGCCATCTGCACCGCTTCCCACGCTCCTGCACTTCATGGCTCCAGCCGCACCCAGCCACCCAAGCTGGATGGTAAGGATGGAGGCTCTCTTGTTCTCTTCCTCCCCACACTGATCCACCAGCAAGTTCTACCATTCTGACTACAAAAATGTCTATTAAATTTGTCCCTTTCTCTCCATCTCTGTTGCTGCCAGCATCTCACTGAGTGACTTTCCTGGTGTCTCTGTTTCCATGCTTGGCCTGCTACAATCAATACTGAAGGGCGTGGACCCAGTGAATTTTCTTTAAATGTAAGTCAGGTCCAGTCACTGTCCTGCTCAGAACCCTCAAGGGCTTCACACTGCCCTGAGAACAATATCCTTAACAGCCAGCATGGCCCTGGTGACTCTCCTAACACCTGGGGCCTCTGTCAGCTTTGGGTCCCAAACCCCAACCCCACAGAACACCCCCAGGCATTCCTACCCATGGCTCACTCCTGCTCATCCTTTAGATCTGGTAGCTGCTGCCCCCTCCAGAGAGGCCTTTCCTAACCCCCAGCTCCACCCAGTAATCCTCCAGGTCCATTCTGTGTTTATGTTCTTTGTCTTTCTCACTAGACTCTAAGAAGGTAGTGACCAGACATGTCTTGTTTTATTATTCTGTCTGCAACAGCTACCACATAATAGGGGCTCAGTAGCTTGGAGAAGGTAATGGCACCCCACTCCAGTACTCTTGCCTGGCAAATCCCATGGACAAGAGGAGCCTGGTAGGCTGCAGTCCATGGGGTCGCTGGGAGTCGGACACGACTGAGTGACTTCACTTTCACTTTCATGCATTGGAGAAGGAAATGGCAACCCACTCCAGTGTTCTTGCCTGGAGAATCCCAAGGACGGGGGAGCCTGGTGGGCTGCTGTCTATGGGGTTGCACAGAGTCAGACACCACTGAAACGACTTAGCAGCACCAGCTCAGTAGCTCAGTGGCTCAGTGAAGACTAAACAAATGAGTTTGGGAATCCCAGACTGGAGAAGCAGCAAGCTGCGCCACTGCCCCACCCGTCCCCGCCCAACTCCACCTCGGCCCACATAGGGCAGGACAGCCACATATGAAGGCTCCTGCCTCTTACCTGCTCCCCCTCTCTAGATGTTTGGGCTTCTTTCAGCCTACAGGAGCCTTCACAAAGGAGGGGAAGAACATCAGGGCATTCATGGCACTGCCCAGCAATTGGAAGATGGCCAGAGCAAACGCATGTTCCATTTAGAGGAGGTGAATGGCATTAACCCTTTCCAAAAAAGCCTCCATTTTCCCCAAGTCTGCTCTGTCCTCTCTCCCACAGGACCTAATGAGGTACATGCAGCAGGTGCCATGCCTTCATCCATCATATGGGGCAGGGAGGGAAGGTGAGCTGTACATCCTGGTTTAGGGATCTCTGGGCTCTGGTGGCCAGCCTTGGGCAATGAGGTGGGGGAGGGGTGAAAGGGAGGCAGGGTGAAACCTGAACTTCAGATTTCTGAAGTTCGATGAACTGGGAGAAAAGGAGGCATGTGGGCAACCTCTCCATCCATGGAATCTGCACGCTAACCAGGCAACCCGTACATACATTCCCTTCCTGCCTTATGTCAAATGCAAATGTGAAAGAGTTAAGGCTGAAACACTGGGACCTTAAAAAAGACCTTTTCTCATCTGAGCCTCCTTTGACCCAGGTCCTCTGGGTCTGCAGCCCACCAGTCCACAAAGAGGATGTGATGGAAGAGAAAAAGGCAAGACCACCCAGTCAAGGATACAGAACCAAAGCAAACCTTCAAAGGACAAAGGAAACTTGTGTTCACTCCACACAGAAAAATGATATGGATTACCTCCCACCAGGCACTTCCACATTTAATACTTCATCTCGACCCCACAGCCTTCTACATGGTGCTGTCTGGATTTTTGCAGTGAGGACATGGCTCAGAGAAATAAAATGACATGCCCGAGGATGAATCAACCAGGAAGGGGTGGAGCTTGAGCAGGACACCCAACCGTCTTGCCTCCACATCACAGGGACTATTGATGACCACCAGGATCAGGGTTCTGTAAAAAAGAGTTTATGTCCATTGAAGGAGCTGGTCTCTAGTTCGAGCTTCCAAAACATGAAGCTCCCCTTAACTGTTCTCCAGCCTTCTCTGACAACATCCCCCATGGGCATGGAAATGAGATTCCTCCCAAAGAGGATGTCAGATAATCTTTTCTAAGGTGGCTGTCGGTCACCGCCTCAGCCTTGCTACCTGTGAGAGGGAAGCTTTTCTTGGGGAATTCTTGCTATGCCTGCACTGCTAGCCTGTGCCATTGGTTCCCTCAACACAGACCATGGGCTCCTCACTCCCACACACACATTACATACATTTGTTTATGTGGAGCTTTGGCGTGCTCTTGATTGCACAGCAGTGCAGCCTGCTGATGAGGTTTGCTGTTGACATTTGAACATTAGCTGGCTTTTGTCAATTGTGGCAGCCTAAGAAATTCTATCTTAAGGGGCTGCTCTTTATTAAATTTGCAAGATACAAAACTGTGACTGACAAATAGTCTCCTTTCCCTTTGCAAATGCATAAATAATGGTCAGCAACTCTAAAGTAATTAAAATATGTTCTAAATTTAAACAAAAATGAAATTGCCAAAGAGTTTACAGGGATTGGGGTAGGCTACATTTGGCCTAAGAAAAACATTTTCCCGATATTTTCCAACAGTTATCAGCGGATCTTTGGGGGGTGAGAATGAGGGAGAAGGCACAGCAGGGGAAAAAGCAGAGGAAAGAACATTTACATGAGCCTCCTTGTTGTATGTTTTGCCAAACTTTGTCTCAGAATCTTCTGTGCAACTCTTTTATGTGCTATCGGTGACATAATTCCTGTTTTTTTTCACCAGCCATTATATATGATAAATAAAACAATGCTCTGAAAACACTGAGATCTCTCATCAATGTCATTGTGAAAAGGGCCCAGATAAATGAGTCCTGGAATCAAAGGCAGATGACATGGCTGACCATGTATCATCTTCTATGTATTGAACGTAGTCTTTGTAAAGATAGAGCGGTAATAAAAAGTGGTATTGTGTGCTCTGAAAGGCTGTGTGGGTCTGTGCATGACTAATCTGTCTTTCTGCATTATTTTATTCAATCTTCTCTGACTTTATGCCTTTGACATTTTTGCTACACTCAGTAAATTTGAGTGAATAGGCAATTTTAAAGAATTTTTATAGGGCTTCAGAGAAGTCATATGCAGACAGTATCTTTGTTCAAATTTAACAGTTTAAATATTTCCTTTGTCTAGGGTGCAGAATAATCTTTAGACAAAAAATATGAAAGAATGCTTTAGCCTTAAGATTTTAATACTGTTTCCTAAAACATTTCAATTATTAAAAAAAAAAAAAACAGAAAACAAGCTTATAATAGTGGCTCAACTTTTCTTATTTTATCATTATTATAAACAGGAGACACCTCTTTCTGCAGATTAAGGTGCTCCTTTCTCCAAAATCCTTAGATACAGAAGATGCAATTAAAAGGCATTATTTTGAATCCGGAGTTCAAAATAGCCTCGTTTGAGATCACCCACTTTTTCTGACTTCGTATTGCAATGGTACTTGTCTCTAAGGAAATAATGACTTCATAGCATGTCTTTAATTTACTATGTACCTTGTTATCAATTCACTATCTAATCTATAACATTAGTTTAGCTAAGCACTTTAGATAATTTGCAGCACAGAGAGGTATGCAATATGAAATATAAAATTATTTCCTTTGCTTAATTGGGCAGAAGTCCTCATCTGAAGTACACCACACCAAATATTTCAGGAAAATCACTCCCTTCTATCTAGGCTATTCAGAGGAAAACTGGGATTACTTGATAAAACTGTTTGGGCTAGCAGGTGCCAGCCTCATAGTTTTGGCTCATGAATACTTTTTAAAAGATTATTAAACTATTTAAAGTAAACCTAAACTTCAGATGACCCCATCCTGATGGATTCATATAGCCAACTATATTTTACAGTATCTGTAGTATCAAAAACATACTCCACACATTTCATTTTTATGAATCACTTCATAAGCCCACATCCAACAGGGTGACTGAAGACTTTAGTACCTTTGAGGTGCTTTCAAGAAACTGGACTTCAGGATTCCTTTATGTGGGAAGTGGGATATTTTCAGGCAACTGGTGACCGACATGCCCTCATAGCCCAGTGCAGTTGAGTCCTAAGCCCATAGTCTGGAGCATAAGTTGGGTCAATGGCAGAAGGCGGTTTTCCCCAGACACACAGGGAAAACTAAAGGCATGGAGCTGTTAGCTCTGGCCCCTTGAGGGACCAGGTCATTACACATCCCTGCTCAAGGCTTCCATACCTGACCCAAGGATCACCAGCACCCACACATAGGCTTAGGGAGGCAGGCGCTACTTATATCCCTCTAAGGGAAGCAGGGGGTCAGTACACAGTCCCCTCAGGTTCTCCTCAGAAAGCAGGAGCCTCTACGGAGAGTAAGAAGGCCCGGAACCCAGGAGCCTGGCCATGGCTCACATACAACAAATGAAACCATCAGTCACAAGCAGCTCTGAATCGGCCTCAACCCTCCATGCACACAGAGTGGCAGACAGCCTTCATCTCACTGAAAACACAAGGTAATAAATACACAAGTGAGGTCCCCAGCGCTTTTGTAATCATCTAGCAGAGAATGAGATCTGGATGCATCATGTCTGGGTTTGTGACTTCTGCCTTGTAAATGGATAAACATTTCACATCTCCATGAAAGACTGAAACACGAATCCCCTATCTTTTTTCATAGCAGACACAAACAAATACTACTTTTTATCACTGCAAAGCACTTGATGTAAGTTCATTAAAATGAAAGATTTTAGAGAGCCCCCAAATGTAGGATATGATTCATGTAGAGATCCCGGATAACAGATGTGGTTTCTATTATTTTCCTACCACAAAAAGGACGAATCCTGCTTCTGCAGGGAGAATGTGTTACCTTCCTCTTTATGAACCATTTTCATAAAACTGAATAAACAACAAACACATCCATGATTACCTATGACAGATCCCCATTGATTTATTTGACTCAAATCCTAAGGAAAGGTCTCGTTTCAGGTCTGTTTCTGTACATTTTTATTAAGTAATAAAACTTAAAAATGAAATCGCCCACTATCTCCAAAATAAATAGAAAATAAAATGTTCTACAACTTACAGAGATCTTACCAATGTTATCAAGCAGCTTGTGGAATTTGCATTTTTAGAGCAAGCTCTGTTACTTAAAAGTGAAACAGTGGAGGAGAGGCCCTCTTGCCGGTCTGCTTTTTCAGCCCAGCCTGAGTTCTCTATGCTTGAGAGCACCTTATGATGCTGTAACTAACCTCAAACCTGGAGCAGCAGGGGGGCAACAAACCTCAGAATACAGCAATGTCATGCTTTACAGACACTCTCTCAGCAACAGCATGAATGAGGGGGGAAATTGGTTGCCTAGGAAACCCTCTGGTCCTGGTAATTATTACTGTAACTGACTGCACACCCCACCTATAACAGAAATGAATAATAATTTATAACCACTGACTGGCAGCTTTCTGTCGGTGCCTCTGCTCACCACTGCTACCTACTGGCGTGCAAAATTAGTTACATGCAAACAGTGGGGTTTGCCAGAGAGAAAAACCACCAGCAGAAAGGACATTTAGAGAAATCCCCCATCTTCTTCCACCAGGTTCTGAATATAGTTCAAGCAAATTGCTGCTCGATCAATAGAGCAAAAATGAAAAGTGCTTTGTGTTCGTGTATACAATGGGGGTCGAACAATCTAATGGAAACTGGTCATCTCAATTAAAAGCAATTTCATATTGTGACATGAACTAGACCAAAAAAAGGTACTTAATAAGGTTAACAGAGGCTAAATAATAGCATATATCTTAATAACCTCAAATATATGACTCACAAGCTATTTAATAGTATAGAATTTGATACTAAGCAAAACTGCTATAAATAAAACCCTATCTGGTAGTTTTGATCAATTAAACTACATAATTAACAAAGATGGTTCATTTATCTTAGGTTGTCTAATTTGCAGTACAGTGTTAAAGTACCTCTACTGGAAGACTAGTTTGTTTAGAAATTAGAACATTCACAGTGATTTACTGGATTTGATTTAAAAGACACAGCGGGAGTTGGCAAAATTCACATATCATGGGGTTAATGTGGGTTAGAATGTAGCTATTTGTAATACAAAAATATTGCATACCAAATACACACATCTGATTTCTTTTAATCCTAGTTCATCTTTTTGCACAAGTCGTTACTTTGCTAAAATGAACAACGAAAACAGCTGCATTCACCACTATTAGGATACAGAAATCTGCCATTTTCAATTTCCAAAGCAAGAGAATGCTGCATGGGTAATAAGTAAAGCACTGGTTCCTGAGATGACGTACTGACTGACAGCTTCTCCAACCCCAGTCCAATGCAGGAGGATGGGTATTCCCACTGCAGGCAGCCAGTTCCAGCCTGCAGCTACCGTATGTTCAGGTTCCACAAGTCACAAATCTGTCTGGTCAGCAGAAAGGACAAATAGACCCAAAGGTTGCTAAGGCTAGGTTAAATATCACAAAGATGTAGGGCATGAAGAACAATGACCGTGATGCTGGGAAAGATTGAGGGCAGGAGGAGAGGGGGACGACAGAGGAGGAGATGGTTGGACAGCATCACCGACTAAATGGACATGGGTTTGGGTGGACTCCGGGAGTTGGTGATGGACAGGGAGGCCTGGCGTGCTGTGGTTCATGGGGTCGCAAAGAGTCGGACATGACTGAGCGACTGAATTGACTCAGCCTTTCAGTGGGAAGATCCAGGCTCAACCCCCAGAACTCTCAAATCCTTCAATATTCCTGGGATTCACTGTCATGAGGGAATGTTCCCTAGTACATCTGATATTAAACACCATGGAATTTTCCACTCCAGACCCTAATTAGCTGATCACACTGTTAACATAAAAAGTAATTTTTCAGAAGTATTTTACAGTTTTAAAATCAATAATTTGCTTTTTGAGTTTTCTTCCCTTTAATTCTAGGTATAATTATTGACTACTTCTGTCTTTGATTTTCAGAAACCAACAAATTTCAAAAGATTTATTTCTAATTTTTCAGATTCTTGCATAGTCCTAACACTGACACAGTCACTGAATTAGTCTCTTATTTAAGACTCACTAGATATCACATTTGGAATATGCAACAACTACATACAAGTCTTAATTATGAAGAAGACACCAGACCCACATCCCAAAACACATTTAAGTTCTGATAAGCATTTGCAAACTTCACTTTTCTGAATAGGGTCTGAGTGCTGTTCCTTGGCTACACCTCAATTATCTCATAATAAGTGCTCCTTGAAAGATTCCCAGTAACCGCAAAAAATTAAACTCACTCTTTTAGCCTTTGTGACCACAGGTGGATCTAACCTAAACACTGATTTTTATCTTAGAATATCAAAGTCTGCTCTAATGCACAAAAATTTTGATTTCATTATAATTTTCACCAAATTATACCATTCCCCCCTTGCAAACAGGATTCATCACCAAATCATCACTGACATCCCACTCTTACCTTCAATTCAGCTTCCAAGATCCATGTGCACTGGCAAAAAAAAATTTTGGATTCCTCCAAAATAGTCTTCAAAAATAATGTTTACTCCTTAGTAGACTCAGGGTTCTTATAACTTGAATATAATATAAATAAAACACTATCTTGGTTCCAGTTTTACTAGCTTTATCCCCAATAAAAATACCAGAATTCTTTTCATCCTGTACAGCTACTGATTTCTATCCTACCTAAAGTACTTCCTCTAACATGAAGAGACCGAACCAGTCAATCCTAAAGGAAATCAACCCTGAATATTCACTGGAAGGGCTGACGCTGAAGCTCTAGTATGTTTGCCACCTGATGCAAAGAGCTAATTAGAAAAAACCCTGATGCTGGGAAAGACTGAGGGCAGGAGAAGGGGTCAATAGGGAATGAGTTGGTTGGATGGCATCACAGACTCAATGGACACAAGTCTGAGTAAACTCCGGGAGATAGTGACAGACAAGGAAGTCTGTTGTGCTACAGTCCATGGGGTCACAGAGAGTCAGTCACAACTTAGCAAATGAACAACAGTAACGAGTGAGGTAGCTGTCAATTCTCTTACCCTAAAGAGGACAGATGACTCCAAGTCTGAACCCTCACTGCACATCTCCGAGGCACTTCTGGTGTTCTCTTTGATGCACACACTTGACCTGCCTTCCCAAACAAGATAAACCACTTGAAGGCAATATACGGCCTTCTTTATGGCACCTAACAACACTTCACACAGAGAAAATACTCAAAAACACTACAGACAATATATTATCAGCCTTCCTCCTATAAAATCTCTAGAAATGCTAGATAAAATGGTAAATATCTTCTCAAACATAGACCCTACCTAGTTTGCAAGAAAGTAAACAGAAAGCTAAAACCATTAGCATCAGGTTGGAGTTGTCCTGGGCAGAGGTCTACAATTTGAAAGCTCGGGAAATAGGAAGCAAGTCTTAGGGATCAATGAAGGAGAGTTAAACCGCAGCTGGTCATGAAGAGTTGCTGCCAGAGTGAAAGGACAGACCAAGATACATTTTCCCACTATCAAAATAAAACAACAAGAAAACTTGTTTTTATCTGCCCAAGTTCCAAGTGGAGTGAATTGGCACGGAGTGTCCCCCAGGAAGGGGTAACCATAAGCTAGCCCTTGCAAGGGTGGTGATCTGTGGAAACACAAGCAGTGAGATTAACTGTGGAATTCCAGTCAATGAACTTAACATAAAGAGGTCCTGCCAGTGACTTAGACTGGTATATAACTTGCCCTTCTACCATGCTAAGTCACTTCAGTCGTGTTCAACTCTGTGCGACCCCATAGACAGCAGCCCATCAGGCTCCCCCATCCCTGGGATTCTCCAGGCAAGAACACTGGAGTGGGTTGCCATTTCCTTCTCCAATGCATGAAAGTGAAAAGTGAAAGTCAAGTCGCTCAGTCGTGCCCAACTCAGTGACCCCATGGACTGCAGCCTACCAGGCTCCTCCATCCATGGGATTTTCCAGGCAAGAGTACTGGAGTGGGGTGCCATTGCCTTCTCCACCTTCTACCATAAACACCTGAAAAACTGCACAAAATGCATGACACAGGTGTTTTTAGGCACTAGGAATAAAGAGAAACAAACGAGGTGGGTCCTAGCATCAGCATAACTCGATCTCTCTGACTTAGAACAGGGGGAGTCCAAGCAGAACAAGACTGGTCTTACTGTGGAGAAGCCAACCAACAACAACTTAGTGAAGTGCTCAAGATGAAGTTCTGTGACGAGAAAGGCACCTCACCTTTATGATATTCTTTCCCAAACTTACAACCCCACGCTAATCATAAGAAAACACAGGACAAACCCAAATGTGGGACAGCCTATAAAATTAGCTGGCCAATACTTCTCAAAAGCATCATGGTCATTGAAAACCAAGAAACCGAGAAACTGTCACAAACAGGATGAGACTAAAGGACACGACCACTAAATGCGACATCAAAGTCAAAAGTCAAAGTGTTAGCCACTCAGTTGTGTCCGACTCTCTGCGATCCCATGGACTGTAGTCCGCCAGACTTCTCTGTCCATGGGATTTCCCAGGCAAGAATACTGGAGTGAGTGGGTTGCCATTCCCTTCTCCAGAGGATCTTCCCAGCCCAGGGATCAAACCTGGGTCTCCCACACTGCAGGTAGTATCCTAGGGTGGATGCTGGGCGGGGGGAAATGACACTGGTGGAAGAACAGATGAAATGCAAATAAAGTCTGTAGTTCAGTTAATAGTATTGTGTTGTACTTATTTCTTAGTTTTGACAAATATACCTCCTGCCAATGCAAGGGACAGTTTCAATCCCTGTTCTGAGAAAATTCCACATGCCATGGAGCAACTAGGTCCAAGTGCCATACTACTGAGCCGATGTTCTGGAGCCCATGAGCTGCAGCTATAAACACTAAAGCCTGCACACTCTAGGGCCTGTGCTCCACAACAAAAAGAAGCCAGTACAATGGTAAGACCACTCACCACAAAGAAGAACAGACCCCACTTGCTGCAACTAGAGAAAGCCAGCGAGCAGCAATGAAGACCCAGTGCAGCCAAAAATAAGTTGTTTTTAAAAAATTGACAGAACTTGGTCTATCACACCAGTTCTAAAATAATTGTTATAAGAAGTTCTACAGACTGGAGGAAAATAAAATCAGACGGAAACGTGAACATAGTGAAGGTAACAAAGAGCACTAGAAATTGTAAATTCATGAGGAGACATTAAAGAGTTTTACATGTTTTAAAAAAATTCTTTAACAGAGAATTGAATAACTGGTAAGAACAGCAAAGTGAAGACCTTTGTGAACACATTCCCCAAAAGGAAAAGACATAATTGGACAACATGTTCAAAAACAACTATTTCAGTACTCTGAAAATTGACCAAGGGCATAAAACAAATGAGAAGTTTGTATTTAAGAAAACTATTGCACCTTGGGTTAAGAACGATAGCACTGTAACATCTTACCCACCCTCCTTCACCCCAGCCCCTCTGGAGCAATAGTTCTAACAAGGTGGGACAATCTATGAAAACCAGAGGTGTTTATGCAGAACAGAGCTGACTATATTTGTAGCAATGTGAAAAACTCCAATGCTCAGGAGCTTTATCAAAAAAATAAAAGGAAAAAGCCCACATCACAGTGGACCTGACATTGCAAGCCAGTGGGTCAACCAAGAGACCAGAAAACTGGCTGGAAATTCCACAGGAGAATCTAGGGAGACAATTGTAAGCCTTAAATACACCACATTTTTTAAAACTGTGGGCATGTTAGGGTGTGTATGGACATGTTGATGAGACACCTGAGAGAAGGCTCTAGCTATCCTCACTCTGAGGCCATGTACACATGTGCGTGTATACATACATAAACACACAGGAGAAAGCCTGAATGAAGTAAAAATGGAAACTGCATGAATCCTGAGTGTGTTCTCTAAACCACATACAGATGTACTGACAAACAATAGAGGCCTCCTTATAGTCCCAGGATGTTTCAGTATAATCTCTGACCAATCACTGGCTGGCCACTAAAATATAATGATCCAAGAGCAGTCCATAAGAAAACAGGCTTAAAAAGAAAAACACAAACAGATTCCACATAATTACTCTAGGCAAATGACAGAAACAAACAAAACCTAACAACCATCCCAAGCAGGAGAGGGTCAGAATCTGGAGTCATTAAAATGTATGATTTGAAATGTCCAGTTTTAAATAGGAAGGTGTAGGGCCAACACTGGGGGGGTGGGGGGTAGCAGTAAATAGGAACTATCTTGTGGGGGTCCAAAAAACAAAGACCTCAAAGCAGCCATTATAAACATGTTCAAAGTAGTAAAGGAAACCATGTTTAAACAAAGCATGAAAACAATGACTGATCAAATGACGAACACCAATAAAGAGATTGAGATTACAAAATAACCAAATGGAAATTCTAGAGTTGAAAAGTACAGTAAGTAAAATGAGAAATTCACTCGACGAATTCAACAGCAGATTTAAAAACGGGCTTGAAGAACAATCAATGAATTCAAATACATATAAGTAGGAATTATACAATCTGAAGAACAGAAAGAAGAAGGAGAAAAATGAATTAAGTATGGGATATAGCCAATCATATCAACAAATGCATAACGAGAGTCCCATAAGGAGACTGTTCTTCAGGTTGTATAATTTCTACTGAATCATGTTTGAGTTCACTGGTTTCACATGTTTCTTTACTTAGGTTATTGTAATACTGTTTAATCCAGATTCAAATTCAATAGAGTGTGATGTTAAAATATATACTATAACCACTAGAG
Organism: Bos grunniens; assembly: GCF_055505025.1. Classification (NCBI taxonomy): domain Eukaryota; kingdom Metazoa; phylum Chordata; class Mammalia; order Artiodactyla; family Bovidae; genus Bos; species Bos grunniens. The sequence goes on along the minus strand of NC_141182.1, from coordinate 40,770,360 downwards.
CAATCACTAAGAAATAGTTTTAAAATAATCAAAAGAATTAAAAGGTTATACTAAAAAATATTTGACACCAAAGCAATCCGAGAAAAAACAGAAGAAGAAAACAGATACAAGATACATTAAAAACAGTAAAATGGCAAATGTAAATGAACCGTGTCTATAATTACATGACTTAATACACCAATCAGTATGTAGACTGTCAGAATGGATTTTTTAAAACCAAGGTTCAACTATATCTATAATATACAATTGCTAAACTTAAAGATCCAAGTAAGGTTGAAACTAAAAGCAACACTATGTAAATGCAATCATAAAAGCTAGACTAGTCATAATAATATCAGAAACAACAGCCATAGACCTTAAGATAAAAATGTTACTAAAGAAGAAGAGGGGCATTTTGTAGTAAGAGTATCAACTAATCAGAAAATATAACAATGACAAACATTTATGCACCTAACAGCAAAGCTTAAAAAAAAATACATGGAGCAAAAATGACCAAAATTGAAAGATGTGACAGCTCAAAAATTACAGCTTGAGACCTCACTATCCCACTCTCAATGACTAAAAAAAGTAGGGAAAAGATCAGCAAGAATACAAAAGACAGCTGTATCGAAGAAGCTGTATGTATAGAATACTCCATTCAACAACAAGAGAATACAGACTTTTCAACAACACACAGGAGAGAACACACGCTACCTATAAAAATAGTCTTAATGAATTTAAGAAGACATACTAAGTATTATCCCGACTCAAGAAAATTAAAATGGAATCAACAGCAGAAAGAAACCTGGAAAATACTCAAGTATTAGAAAACTAAACAATATATATTTAAATAAATCATGGCTCAAACAGACATCTTGAGAAATGTCTCAATGTTTTGAAATAAAGGAAAATGAAAATATTACATGTCAAAAGTAACTGTATATATCTCAAACAGTGTTTAGAAGTTAAATTATATCTTTAAATGCCAAATGAACTTACTACCTTAAACACCTTAAAAAAACATAAAAGGAAGACCAAACTAAGCCCAAAGCAAGGAGAAGGAAGGAAAGAATAAAGATTGGACTAGAAATCAATAAAACAGTGAACAAGAAGAGTAGAGAGAAAAAAAATCAATGAAATTTTAAAAAAAATATTTTTTTGGAAAGAGAAACAAAACTGACAGATCTTTTAGCTAGACTGACCAAAACAATAAGAAGACACAAATAAGTAAAGTCAAAAATAAAACAGGAGACATCATTACCAACCCTACATGAATGAAACAGATTATAAAGGAATGCTATGAATAACTTTATGCCAAAAAAATGAAACAACTTACATGAAATGGACAAATTTTTAGGACATCAAAGTTACCAAAATGGGCTCAAGAAGAAATAGAGAAATCTAAACAGACTGATAACAAAAAGTGAGTAGTAATTACAAATCTTCCCACAAAGAAAAGCCCAGGCTGGATGGTTTCACTGGCAAATTCTATCAAACATTTAAAGAAGAAATAATACCAATGCTTCACAAATTTATTCAGAGGAAGAAACACTTCCCATCTCATTCTATGAGAACAGTATTATACATATATAAAAGCCAAACAAAGACATTAAACAAGAATAGAGGACTACAGACCAATATCCCTCATGAATATCTGTCATATCAGCAAACCAAATTCAATTACACATAAAAAGGATTATATGTAACATAGGATTATACAATATACAACAAAAGGATTATATAAAGTGGGATTTAGCCCAGGAATGTAGGATTGGCTTAACAACAGAAAATCAATTAATGCAACACACTGCATTAACAAAGAACAAAACCACACCATTATCTCAATAGATGCATAAATAAACATTTGACAAAATGCAGTTCTATTCATGATAGAAAACTTCAGCAAGCCAAGAATACAAGAAAATTTCCTCAACCCAATAAAATGAATGTAGGCAATATCTGTCACTTAATGGTGAAAAATTGAATATCTTAGCACAAGGCAGAAACAACACAATGATGTCTATTCTTACCACTTCTATTCAGTATTGTACTAGAGATTCAACCTAGTGCAATCAGTTAAGAAAAAAAATCCAGACTGGAAAAAATAAAACTTTTCTTATTCACAGATAACATAATCGTGTATATAGCAAATCCTAAGAAACACACAAAACAAAAACTAGTAACTGAGTTCAGGAAGGTTTCAGGGTACAAAGACAATATACAAAAGTCAATTATATTTCTATATACTAGCAGTGAACAACTTAAACAACTTAATGTCATATTAAGGAAACAGTCCTATTCACAATAGCATCAAAAAACAATAAAACACTTAGGAGTACATTTAACAAAAGAAGTTTAAGACTTGTGATCTGAAATCTACAAACTATTCCTGAGAGAATTAATGATAATCCAAGTAAATGAAGAACCATTCCATATTATTCAATCAGAAGACAATATTAATGACATTCTCCCACAAAGTCATGTATGGATTCAACACATCCCTATAAAAATCAAAATAGCATTTTTGCAGTAGTTTTTAAGATGAACCTAAAATTAACATGGAAATGCAAAGAGCCAAAATAGTCAAATCATATTTTAAAACAGAACAAAAGTTGGGAGAGGTTAGTTTACTACAAAGTTACAGTAAATCAAGATAATTTGGTACTGATATAAGGATAAATAAAACAAAATGAAGAGTATACAAAGAGTATACAAAGAAATAACTTTATAATAAACTGATTTTCAAAAAGGATATCAAAATAATTCATTGTAAAGATTGGTTCAAGATGGCAAAGTAGAAGGATGTGCATTCATCTTCTCCCACCGGAGCAGTAAAATTGCAATGCGTCATTCAACCATCAACAGGAAGACACTGGAACCCACCAAAAAAAAGATACCCCACATCCAAGGACAAAGGAGAAGCTGCAACAAAATGGTAGGAAGGGCACAATCATGATAAAACCAAATCCTATACATCCCCGGTAGGCAACCCACAAACTGGAGAACAATACCACCAAAGAAGTTTCTGCACTGTTGTGAAGGTTCTAAAACCTGTATGAAGCTCCCCTGCCTGGGGATCTGGCCCAGAGACTAGGAAGCCCCAGGAAATCTGACTTTGAAGGCCAGCGGGATTTGATTACAGGATCTCCAAAGAACTGGGGACTCCACTTTTGGAGGGCACCAACAAAACCTTGTGTGCACCAGGTCCAAGGGGAAAAGAATGGTGATCCCACTGGAAACTGAGCCAGATCTACATGTCCTTGAAGGTCTCCTGCAGAGGCACATGTTGGCAGTGGCCTGCCACTGGGACAGGGGCACTGGCAGCAGCAGTCCTGGGAGGTGGGTTTTGGTGAGCCCTCTTGGAGGTGGACAATAGCAGTACCAGAGTCTGTAGACACCAGAACTGGGTCACCTCAGGCCAAACAACAGGGAGGGAGTGTAACCCCACCCGACAGTAGACATTTGGATTAAAGTTTTACTGAGCCCTGACTGCCATAGCAAGACCCAATTTTCCCCATAGCCAGTCCCTCCCATCAGGAAGCTTGCCCAAGTGTCTTATCCTCAACCACCAGAGGGCAGACAGAAGAAACAAGTACTCATCCCAGCAGCCTCCAGAATTAATACTACCATCACAGAACACTAACCAAAATGAAAAGAAATAAGATTATGTCCCAGATAAAGGAACAAGATAAATCCCCAGAAAAACAACTAAATGAAGTGGAGATAGGCAACTTCCCAAAAAAAGAATTCAGAATAATGATAGCCAAAATGATTCAGGATCTTGGAAAAAGAATGGAGAAGCAGGAAATGTGTTACCAAAGACCTAAAGAAAACAGCTGAACAATACACTAGATGGAATCAAAAGCAGAATAACTGAGGCAGAACAGATAAATGACCTGGAAGACAGAATGATGGAAATCACTGGGGCAAAACACAATATAGAAAAAGCAATGAAAAGAAATGAAAACAGACTAAGAGACCTCGGGGACAACATTAAATGCACCAATATTTGCATTATAGAGGTCCCAGAAGGAAGAGAGAGAGAGAGGATCTGAGAAAATATTTGAAGAGATAATAGCTGAAAACTTCCCCAACATGGGAAAGGAAATAGTTAAAAGTAAGTCTAGGAAGTGCAGATAGTCCCAGGAAGGATAAACCAAAGGGGGAACACATAATCAAACTGACAAAAACTAAAGACAAAGACAAATTATTAAAAGCAACAGGGGAAAAAAGACAATATACAAGGGAAATCCCATAAGGTTATCAGCCAGTTTCTCAACAGAAACTCTACAAGTCTGAAGGGAATGGCATAATATATTCCAAGTGGTGAAAGGGAAGAGCCTACAACCAAGAATACTCTACTCAGCAAGACTCTTGTTCAGATTTGATGGAGAAAGCGAAAGCTTTCCAGACAAGCAAAAGAAAATTCAGCACCACTATACCAATTTTATGATGAATGCTAAAGGAACTTCACTAGGCAGGAAAAACAAGAGAAGGGAAAGATCTACAAAAATAAACCCCAAACAATTAACAAAACGGTAATAGGAACATATATATCAATAATTACCTTAAATGCAAATGGAGTAAATGCACCAACCAAAAGACAGATTGGCTGGGTGGATACGAAAACAAGATCCACGTGTATGTTGTCCACAAGAGACGCACCTCGGACCTACAGACACTTACAGGCTGAAAGTAAGGGGATGGGAGAAGGTATTTCACACAAATAGAATTCACAAGAAAGCTGGAGTAGCAATACTCATATTAGACAAAATAAGATTATAAAACAAAGACTGTTAATAAGAGACAAAAGACACTATATAATGAACAATGGTTCAATCCAAGAAGATATAACAATTATAAAAATACATGCACCCAAAATAGAAGCACCTCAATATGTAAAGCAAATACTAACAAACATAAAAGGAGAAATCAACAGTTAACACAGTAATAGTGAAGGACTTTAATACCCCACTTTCATCAATGGACAGATCATACAGAAAGAAAATTAAATGGAAACGTAGGCTTTAAATGACACCGTAGACAAGTTGGACTTGATATTTACAAAGCATTCCATCCAAAAGCAGTAGACTACACATTCTTCTCAAGTGCACATGGAACATTCTCCAGGACTGATCACATGCTAGGCCACAAGGACAGCCTTGGTAAATTTAAGAAAATCAAAATCTTATCAAGCATCTTTTCTGATCACAATGCTATGAGATTAGAAATAAACTACAAGAAAAAATCACCAACTCGATGGAAATGAGTGTGAGCAAGCTCTGGGAGCTGGTGATGGACAGGGAAGCCTGGCATGCTGCAGTCTGTGGAGTTGCAAAGAGTCAAGACACGACTGAGCGACTGACTGACAAGAAAAAATAAGAAATACAAACACACGGCAGTTAAACAACATGCTACTAAACAACCATTGGAACACTGAAAAAAAAATCAAAGAAATAAAAAAATACCTAGAGAAAAATGAGAGCACAACAGTCCAAAATTTATGGGATGCATCAAAAGCAGTTCTAAGAGGTAAGTCTATAGCAATACAACATTACCTCAAGAAAAAAGAAAAATCTCAAATAAACAATCTAACCTTACAAACAACTACAAACCTAAAATTATAAGGAGGAGGAAATCATAAAAATCAGAGCAGAAATAAATGATGCAGAGACAAAACAACTGCAAAGATCAATAAAACTAAAAGCTGGTTCTTTGAAAAGATAAACAAAACTGATAAACGTTTAGCCAGACTCATCAAGAAAAAAGGGAGAACTGAAATCAATATGAAAAAGGAGAAGCTACAACTGACTCCACAGAAATATCAAGGATTATAAGAGACTACTATGAACAAGTACATGCCAATAAAATGGACAATCTGGAAGAAACGGACAAATTTGACTCCCTACACTGAATGAGGAAGAAATAGAAAATATGAACAGACCAATAACCGCAAGCACTAAAATTGAAATGGTGATTTAAAAACCTCCCAACAAACAAAAGTCCAGGACCTGACGACTTCACAGGCAAATTTTATCAAACATTTAGAGAAGAGTTAATAGCTAGCCTTCTGAAACTGTTGCAAGAAGTTGCAGAGGAAGGAAAACTTCCCAAATTCATTTTATGAGGCCACCATCACCCTTATACCAAAACCAAAGATACCACACACAAAAAAAATTACAGGCCAATATCACTGATGAACATGGATACAAAAATCCTCAACAAAATACTAGCAATTGTGTCCAACAATACATTAAAAAGATCATACAGCACGATCAAGTGGGATTCATCCCAGGGACACAAGCATTTTCAACATCTGCAAACCAATGCAGTACACCATTTCAACAAACTGAAGAATAAAAGCCATGTGATCATTTCAATAGATACAGAAAAGCTTTTGACAAAATTCAGCACCTATTTGTGATAAAAAAAAAAAAAACTCTCCAGAAAGTGGGCATAGAGGGCAATCCCTCAACATAATAAGGCCACATGCAACAAACCTAGAGCTAGCATCATACTCAATGTTGAAAAACTGAAAGCATTCCCTCTAAGATCAGGAACAAGACAAGGATGTCTACTCTCACCACTTTTATTCAACATACTTTTGGAAGTCCTAGCTACAGCGATCAGAGAAGAAAAAGACATCAAGGGAATTCAAATTGGAAAAGAATAAACTGTCACTGTTTGCAGATGACATGATACTATACACAGAAGATCCTAAGGATGCTACCAAAAAACTACTAGAATTCATCAATGAATTTGGTAAGGTTGCAGATTACAAATAATTGTATTAAATACACTGAAATCTGTTGGATTTCCAACAACAAAAGATCAGAAATTCAAGAAGTAATTCCATTTACCATTGCATAAAAAAAAAAATAAAATACCTAGGAAAAAACCTAGCTAAGGAGACAAAAGACCTGCAATGTGAAAACTATAAGATGCTGATGTAAGAAATCAAAGACATAAACAGATGGAAAAAAACACCATGTCCATGGACTGGAAGACTCAATATTGTCAAAATGACTATACTATCCAAGGCAATCTACAGATTCAATGCGATCCCTATCAAACTACCAATGGCATTTTTCAGAGAACTAGAACAAAAAATCTCAAAATCTGTATGGAGACACAAAAGATTCCAAATAGCCAAAGTAATCTTGATAAAGAAAAACAGAGCTGGAGGACTCAGGCTCTGTGACCAGACTGTACTACAAAGCTATAGTCATCAAAACAGTATGGTATCGGCACAAAAACAGAAATATAGATCAATGGAACAGGATAGAAAACCCAGAAATAAACCCATGCACCTATGATCAATTACTCTATGACAAAAGAGGCAAGACTACACAACGTTGAAAAGATACATTCTTCAACAAATGGCACTGGGAAAACTGGACAGGCACATGTGAAAAAGTGAAATTAGATCATTCCTCAACTCCATACACAAAAATAAGCTCAAAATGGTTGAAGACCAAAATGTGAGACCAGACACTATAAAACTCCTAGAAGAAATATAAGCAGAACACTCTTCTGACATAAGTCACAGCAATATCTTTTTTGATCCATCTCCCAGAATGGAAATAAAAGCAAAAATAAACAACAAATGAGACCTACAAAACTCAAAACAGCAATGGAAACAATAAACAAAATGAAAAGACAAGCCACAGACTGAAAGAGAATATTTGCATAAGGGATTAATCTCCAAAATTTACAGTTTATGATGCTTAATAGTATCAAAACAAACAATCTACTCAAAAAATGGGGAGATCTGAATAGATATTTCTCCAAAGAAGATACACAGATGACCAATACCACACAAAAAGATGTCCAACATCACTAGAGAAATGCAAATCAAAACTACAATGAGATATCACTTCACACTGGTCACAAAGATTATCATCAACAAATCCACAAACAACAAATGCTGGAGAAGGTGTGGAGAGAAGGGAACCCTCCTGCACTGTTGGTAGGAATATAAACTGGTACAGCCACTATGGAGAACAGTATGGAGGTTCCTTAAAAGACTAGAGCTACCATACAACACTGCAATCCCACGCCTGGGCATATATGCAGAGAAAAACATGGCCCAAAAAGATACACACACACCAATGTTCACTGCAGCACTGTTTACAATAGCCAAGACATGGAAGCAACCTAAATGTCCACTGATATAGAGGAATGGATAAGGATGTGGTGCCTATATAAAATGGAATATTACTCAGCCATTAAAAAGAATGGAACAAAGCCATTTACAGAAACATGGATAGACCTATTGAGTGTCATACTGAGTGAAGTCAGACAGAGAAGAAATATCATATGACATCTCTTATGCATGGAATCTAAAAACAAGATACAAATAAGCTTACAAAAGAGACTCACAGACTTAGAAAACAAATCTATGGTTGCTGGGGGAGAAGGGATAATTAGGGACTTTGCAATTCTGCTCAATATTATGTGCCAGAATGGATCAGAGTACGGTTTGGGGGAGAATGGATACATATACATGTATGGCTGAATTTCTTTGCTGTTCACCTGAAATTATCACAACCTTGTTAACTATCAGTTCAGTTCAATTCAGCTGCTCAGTCGTGTCCGACTCTTCGAGACCCCATGAATCACAGCACGCCAGGCCTCCCTGTCCATCACCAACTCCTGGAGTTCACTGAAACTCACGTCCATCGAGTCGTTGATGCCACCCAGCCATCTCATCCTCTGTCATCCCCTTCTCCTGCCCCCAATCCCTCCCAGCATCAGGGTCTTTTCCAGTGAGTCAACTCTTTGCATGAGGTGGCCAAAGTATTGGAGTTTCAGCTTCAGCATCAGTCCTTCCAATGAACACCCAGGACTGATCTCCTTTAGGATGGACTGGTTGGATCTCCTTGCTGTCCAAGGGACTCTCCAAGAGTCTTCCCCAACACCACGGTTCAAAAGCATCAATTCTTCGGCACTCAGCTTTCTTCACAGTCCAACTCTCGCATCCATACATGACCACTGGAAAAACCATAGGCTTGACTAGACGGACCTTTGTTGGCAAAGTAATGTCTCTGCTTTTTAATATACCCCAATACAAAATGTTTCTGGTGTTAAAAAAATAATAAAAAGTAATAATTCATTGGTTTAAAAAAAAGCACAGTCTTTTCAACAAATGGTTCTGCAGCAACTGGTATCTAACTGAATTTAGACTTCTGTTCACATCACACACAAAAATTAACTCAAAGTGGATCATAGCCTTAATTCTAAAACTATAAAACTTCCAGAAAAAAAACAAAGGAGGAAAATTCTTGTGATTTTGGCTTAGGCAAAGAAATCTTAGATGCTAAAAAGTACAATCCTTGAAGAAAAAACTTATCCAAAATAACTGGACTTCACCAAAACCAGACTTTTGTGCTTTAAGAGATACCATTAAAAAAAAAAAATCAGAAATATCGAAGACTTAAGAGAAAATATAATACTTCACAGCCACTAGAATGACTATAATGGGGGAAATAATGAAAAAAGATACTAACATTACCAAGGATGTGGATAAACTAGAAACTTCCTACATTGCTGGTGAGAATGTAAAATTCTACAGCCACTTTGGAAAACTGTAATCTCTCAAAGTTAAGCTTAAATTCACCATCTGATCCTGCAAGTCCACTCCAAGGTTATCTACTCCAAAAAGAAAAAATATTTTTTTAAAGAAACAAAAATATATGTCCACGGAAAAACGTGCATATGAATGTTCATAGTAACATTATTCACAATAACCAGAGAACTGAATAACTGAAGTATTCATCAACTATGAATGAACAAATAATTGCCATATATCCATACAACAGAACACTATACAGCAATGAAAAGGAACAAAATGCTGAAGTATAATACAACATGGACATAGCTGAAAAATCTTAGGCTAATTGAAAGACAGATGCTGAAGACTACATACTGTATAATTCTATTTAAATTAACTATCCAGAAAAGGTAAATCTGTAAAGAGGAAGCAAATTAGTGATTACCTGAGGCTTGGGGATATGAATGGGAACTAACTATAATTGAGAAAAAAAGGGATATTTTTAGCATGATGGAAATGTTCTTTGATGAATTAGTGGCACAATTTGAAATCTACTAGAACCCATCAAATTGTATATTTAAAAAAAGAATGTTATGCAGGCACATGAAAAGATGCTCAACATCACTAATCATCAGGGAAATGCAAGTCAAAACCACAATGAGGTATCGTATCACACCTGTCAAAATGGCTAGCATCAAAAACAACACAAATAACAATGTGAGTGAGGATGTGGGGGAAAAAAAGAGAATCCTCCTACACTGTTGCTGGGAATGTAAATTAGTATAGTCACTGTTGAGAACAGTATAGGAGGTTCTCAAAAAACTAAAAATCGGACTACCATATGACCCAGCAATTCCATTCCTAGGAATATATCTGAAAACAACAGTAATTTGAAAAGATACATGCACCCTAATGTTCATAGAAGCATTAAGGACAACTGCCAAGATAAGGAAGCAACTTAAGTGTTCATCAACAGGTGAATGGGTAAAGAAGAGGTGTGTGTGTATATATACACATACATACAATGAGATACTACTCATCCATAAAAAAAGAATGAAATTTTGCCATTTGCAACATGGAAGGACTTCGAGAGTATTATGCTAAGTGAAATAAGTCATACAGAGAAAGACAAGTATTGTAATGGTATCACTTATATGCAGAATCATAAAACTACAGCAAACTAGTGAATATAACAAAAAAGAAGCACACTCACAAATAGAACAAATTAGTCATTACTAGTGGGAGAGGACAATACAGGGGTAGGGGATTAAGAGGTATAAACTGTTATGTATAAAATAAAGCAAGTATATACTGTACAACCAGGGAATACAATCAATGCTTTATAATAACTACAAGAGTAGCATAACCTTTAAAAATTGTGAATCACTATATTGTACACCTGTGAAAGTCACTCAGTCATGTCCGACTCTTTGTGACCCCATGGACTATACAGTCCACAGAACTCTTTTCTCCAGGGGATGTTCCCAAACCCAGGTCTCCCACATTGCTGATGGATTCTTTACCACCAAGCCACCAGGGAAGCTACATCAGCTATACTTTAAAAAAAGTAAAAGAAAAAAGGGATGTTATGGCATACAAATTATTCCTCAATAAAACTGCTGAAAAAAGTGGAACCAAAGTACCACAAACACTAAAGTGGTCACCACACTGTCTGGAAAATGCACATTTTTATAGAAAAGTGTCAAAAATTAAAATATAGCCAAGTATATAACTTCCAAGTCAATGGAGAGAACAGAAAAACGGAAACTTTTTCTGAAGAGTATTAAAGGGAGTTGTAGAGTTGGGGCATAGAAGGCAATAAACAAGCAGGGTAAAAAGAATGCTCAAAACTGCACAGTAAGTCACTGTTCACATATATAATAATGTCTGCTGTTGTCCAGTTGCTAAGTTAGGTCCAATTCCTTGCAACCCTGCAGACAGTAGCACACCAGGCTCCCCTGTCCTTCACTAACTCCGGAGCTTGCTCAAATTCATGTCCATTGAGTCAGAGATGCTACCTAACCATGTCACACTCTGCTGCCCCATTCACATAAAAATGAATTTCTCAAAAACTTTCTTTATACATATGGCCAAATCACCGAAACTTCACCTCCATTCCAAAAAGTCAAAATGAGTATGTTTAAAGTTTAAGAAACAAAGTTTTCCAACTCATAGTTTTTAAAAGGTGGCCTCATGAATAAACAAGATTATACAGATATACGGGGCTTCCCTAGTGGCTCAGACGTTAAAGCGTCTGTCTACAATGCTGGAGACCAGGGTTTGATCCCTGGGTTGGGAAGATCCCCTGGAGAAGGAAATGGCAGCCCACTCCAGTATTCTTGCCTGGAAAATCCCATGGATCGTGGAACCTGGTAGGCTACCGTCCATGGGGTGGCAAAGAGTCGGACACCACTGAACAACTTCACTTTCACTTTATAGAGATATACAGGGCACACACTTCCTTACTAGCTATGCGCTCTTATTTAGAGGGCAAAAAATTTAAACTTTTTAAAAACGGGAAAACCTGATGATTCTGGAGCAAGGCTGCCTGAGTTTTACTTAATAGTTCTGTGGCTTAAAAATGTTGTTCAATCTCTCTGAGTCAGTTTCCTCATCTCTAAAATAGGGGAGGGGAGTGGGAGGAAAAAGACTGAAAAATAGTACCTACCTCACCCGGTTGCTGTGAGTTTTAAATGAAATGATGCATATAAAGTACACAGAAAATGCTTGATACAGAGTAAATGATCAAAATTACTTGATTCTTTACGATTCATTGGTTATTTAGGGGAACTGCAAAAACGTCCTCATATCCTAAACAATGTTCCTTTAAAATGAAATGTAAATAACTGATAAAGCACTGTAAATGTAAAAATTTGACAATATTGACCAATGGATTAAACATAAAACCGTAAATATTTATTGTAGTTAAGGAATTCATTTAACAGGCATTTAACTGAAAGCCTATATACCACGCACCAAAAGGATACACAGAAACTAGCATCCTTGATTAGCTGTTTCTTATGAAGGAGAAAAATAAATATAATGAGGTGTCTGTATTTTATAAACTTGGGAATATTCCAAATTATAGAAAGGTCTTATAAATCATTTGCATGACCAATTCCCTTCCCACCCCAAAATAAAAATATAGCAAAATGAGCATAATCACTATAAACCCTTAAAGTCCCTTTAAGACATTAGAGTGTCCCAAAGTTAATATTAAAGAATTACCAATAAAATGTAGATATGCAAGCAAATCTGTTAAAACCAGGTCCTTGATAAGAGAACAACAAATACTTTGCCGTACATACTTTTATGTTTAAAAGAAATCATACCGTAAAGATAGACCATTAATCCTACTTCTAGAAATCTACCCAGGAAGATACTTTCAACAATACAAAAATATACATATACAACAAAGTTATTCATTGCAATTGCAAAATATCAGAAATCTAAATGCCTATAGACAGCAAAGTGGCTGAATAAACTGTTATATCTAGACACAAAAAAGTGTTACACCTCTGATAACAATTAAAAGGATGGGGCAGAAAGAGTAGACTGTTTATCTTCTCTGTATTTATCTTTTTATATAGCTGCGACTCTTAGAACCACATTAATGTTTCGTATACCCTTCATACACACCCCAAATAAACCATTAAACCCAACCACAATATGAGGAGACTCCAAACTGGAACACAAACACTAACAAATGAACCTAACTCCGTTATATGTGAAAGATCACAATAAAGGGAATGGGAAAGAAAAAGAACCTCAGAAAAGTTCTTGACTGATACTTAAAAAGAACTGAACATAAATAATGAAATATACTTAATAAATGTTTTTCTCCTGGGGATTAGGGTTAACAGTCTGAAACTACTTGTGTGTGTCAACAGTTGACCTTTGAACAACATGGGTGTGAACTGTGCCTGTTCACTTACACGCTGGTTTTTTTTTTTTTTTTTTTCCCTCTTCAGGAGATATGTACCACAGGACTATAGACAGCTGTATAGTTATATGCCAATTTTTGACTGCGGGGAGAGTCAGTGCCCCAAACCTCAGAGTTGTTTAAGGGTCAACTGTATTAGATATTTTTAAAATAAGTAAACACATTATATATAATAAAAGCTAGATTTCTCACTACTGAAGAAAGAAGTCATAAAAAAAAAAACTAAATGAACCTTGTGGTCTTATATTAAAATCAGGAAGTATCTGTATAAACTTACATTTTTTAATGTACATAAGCAAACAAACATATAGATATGTACATTAGTTAGTAACAAAACTTCCTACACCTGCTAAAAGAGCCTAGAAACAACAATATCTTAATGGTAATATAAACACCTACATGAGAAGATGTTGGTTTTTAAACACCATCGTCCAACAGAAGGATCAAGGGCCCTTTGGAGAAGTGGTTACTGTTCCAAGGTTGGGCACGAAAAATACAAGATATGCCTATAACATTTTGTGATGTCAGAAAGAGTGTTCAAAAACAGATGGAGACTTGCTGAAAGAATTCAGGAGTCAACTGAAAGGAGTTCCTAAACATCAAAGGTAGAAAATTTGAGCAAACAAAATAATGATAATTGGATTTTGACTCATAGAACAGAATATCCAAGTCCATACTGATATAAAGAAATGAATTAATAAATGGAACAGGGGTCAGGGAGGTGAATGACAGATTTTCATCACAAAAGAATTCCAAGAAATAAATGCTGAAAGAAAGGGCAAAACAGAAAACCACCATTAAGCAAATATCACAGTAAGAACGCTAAATGCAAAGTTGGTGAAATTCAAATAAGATCTGCAGATTAGTTAATAGTATTGTACTAAAGTGAATTTCTTGGTTTTAATAATTGTATTTTGGCCATACAAGATGAAATGACTTTAGGAGAAGCTAGATGAGGGGGTATTTGGGAAATCTACTATTTTTTGCCAGTTTTTCTGTAGATCTACAATTAGTTCAAAATTAAAAGTTAAAAAAAAAATTCAGTCTATTTTACAATGATTTAAAAGGGAACACTTAAGACCAATTTCATATTATCATATTGAATACTGAATTTAACATAAAAAACAAAGGTATATGGTTAAGTTACAACTTGAAATTCTGTTTTAAGACTGCAGCTATGAAATGGGGCAACACTACTTCATTCAGTCTTCAGCAGAAAATCTAACACTTCTTTGTTTCTACTACCATTTTGTCCCATGATGGAAAACATCTACTTGCAAGAAGAAATACAAACTACATAAACAACAACAGGCTCAAGATGAAGTTGAAGAACATGAAAAATTATTTAATGACAGTAATCTTGAAATTACATGTCTGTAAAGAACACCACAGTAATCCCACAATGAAGTCTGTTTCTGGAGAAAATCAGAGAAAGGCTCACCTGACAAGCAGTTGGAACTGTGGGCTCTTTTGTGTGCATGGGATTATACTTTTGGTTATTTTGTTTTTTGTGGGGGATGGGCTGAGAGAAAAAGTTTTCAACTAAATATATATAGTTGATCAAAATTTACTAAAGAAAAAAATCTACATTTTTAGGCAATCTTTTAAAATCAGCGCTCTGTTCTGAATTATCCATTAACTTGTGGGGATTCAGGCTCATCCCCTTATTACTAAGATACATATTCATAAAATTTTTACAGTTTGTGCTGCTCTAGTTACAAATAGCTTCTACTTTTCTAGGACATAATTTCACTTTGTTTAAGCAAGAATTCATTAAAGAAGCTATAAATAACCTTTAAATATTTAGCCATGAATAGAGGGTGGACTGGCATTGATGGCTATTTTAGTACTAATGCAGAATGCTTTTTAAAAGCTACATTTTAGCATGCATCAAGCTAATGATTAACACTTGTAAGTGTAATTTTCAATGTTCGAATAAATTTCTCTTTATTTTAAGGTGTTCTGCTAAAAGTAAATATGTTATTCAATTATTTACTAGTAGGAAAGTAGCCTTAAAGAATGAAAATGTTCAGAAGATTAAAACATAAAATTTCTTATTTACGAAAATTTACTTATGTACTTCTATCATCTAGACAACCTTTCCTTCTCTCCCAAAATAAACTGCTGCTTAACACTGCACACACTCGGGGAGAACCGCCTGAGGAGCCGTAAGCATTCACGGACCCACTGTATGGGGCACGCAGCATACATATGAAAGACATTTCCATACTGAATTCTGAGTCATAAAGTTCACAACATTTTAGAGACCAAGTTTCATAAAATTTTTACTTAAAAAAAAAATGTTTTACAAAACACCGTTCTTTCAATCAAAGAAACTTTCTGTTGGGTACATGGAGCTTTCTACCGTAGAGATTATAGAATAACAGTCAAACAGGGACAGATTTTTTAAATAGCCACCTAGCTGCAAAACCTACAAGAAGTAGATTTTTTTTTAAAGTGCCTTTAAAAAGGTAAAGCAAGTAATATAATTGTTGAATCTATTTGAAATTTTAAAAGTTTCTTTAAAATGATCCATATGGTGTGCACAATATCGCAGCTGGAACAAAACTGCCAGTATTTAGTTTCAAACACAAAAACAACACATATGAACAGCATTCTTTGAAAAATAATTCAAAATGCTGCCACCGTATGACATGACAAACCTAACAGTGAGTGCTGACGGTATTCAGAGAATTAACAAAACAAGCTGAATATTAAAGTATTTAAATATTTACTTTGATTTCTTTTTAATACCACTGATAAGAGTAAGAGAACTTGCTGCCAAATTTATTCAGGATGCCTTATTTCAAATTACATGTAACATACTTTGCTATACATTTTCTAAACAATTGCAAAACTACGTTTTAGGATGTAAACTCCCATTTCCTAGGCAGGCCCTAGTTTTTCTGCTGCAATCTAGCAGCTTTGAACTTTGAAACCCTCTTTGTAGTTCCTTCTGATACTTCTGACAGAACTTCTTTTCGTTCTGGAATGGTGGGTAGCACAGGATGAGCCATGGCTGGGTGTGGTGTTAAGGAGGGTGACAAAAACTCTTTTTCTATTACAGTTCCAGAAAAAGCCTAGAAGACAAAAAAATCAGATTATGATAACAAAACACAAATAAGATGCCCACAAAATCTTTATCCTGCATTGCAGTGCCAATCAGACATTTCTTTTCATAAGATTTTCTGATACACAAAACTACAACATCAAAATACAAATTGCTCATAGAAATCAAGTACCATTAAAAAGTATCTTAATTACACCACCAATACAAATAGATGTTTAATAGTACACATGTAAGAAAACAAAATGTAAAAACATGTGCATATGGGATTTTAAAAAAATGGGTAAATAAAAGGTCCTCAACTTTCATACATTCATTCCATTTACATCCAGACCATGCTGTGAAAAATAATGTATTAAAATTAAAAATTCTATTAGAGTGTCAAACATCAACTGATAAATGAGCTATCCTATGGTGGCCATCCTGCCTGCAAGCCTACAGCCCAGTTTCAGTAGCAGTGACATCTCTTAGGTGGTGTCCATTTATGCAATTATTTGATTATTTTATTGCATCTTGCCTCAATTTTATTTAAGGTCAGTGGAAACAGAAAATTAAAAGTGCTGGTGCTAGTGGAAATAATTATCTATCTCGAATTTTAATGCAATAAATTCAGTAACAGAAATCAAGGCACCACAAAAATTATTCTTTAATTTCAACCCCCTATTTGCTGGACATTTTTTCTTTTTGTCTACTGTAGTGTGTATATAATGTGTACAAAATGTATGTATAAATGTATATACTGTGTATAAAACGATGGAAATAAAACCAAAGATAGGTCTTTTCTGTATCTTTTTAAGGAGAGATCCATCAAAATCAAGTTGTTATGATTTTTTTTTAAAGATTTCTAGTATTTGGAATCTCCTTACTTTCATCTTCTAAAAACTCATTATGTACAAACTTAAATTTGACACGCATTTGACATGCAAACTGTCAAATATATTTTACTTTCCTTTGTCTACCAAGTGAACAAATCAGTTAAGACAATGTATCACTTGAGTAGTCTAAAAAGCCAATCTGCTCCAACTTGCCCCACCAAAGGAGAACCAAGAATGCCCTGACCCTCCCACACTTTACTGTGAGACCCTGCATGGAGTCCAGCTTTTTAAAGGGAATTCAAAGTCTACTTTTCTAAAAACTCTATTTTATCATGATGAGTACAGAGCCTTCTTATTATACAAAAAAAGCTCTTGAAAAAGAATATTTTAACATTTAAAGATAAGGAAAAATATCTTTCAAAGTACTTGCCATAATCATGAACTATTTATTTTGATGTTAAAAAATTCATAACAGCTAGATGCTAACTGTAACAGTTCAATACAAAATGCAAAGCTATTAAATAGGATGAAATGAAAATAAACTCTAGACTTGAGTTCTAACTATATCATGATACATTAACTCCTTACTAAAACCTAATTTTCAGATACTTAAAAACAGCAAAAGTCTATCACTTGTTTTTCTAACAGTATGGAAGACTATTAAATAAGATAGTCTCCAGGTCAAATGAGATAATTATTTCGGGAGTAGGGAAGGAGAATATTCTAATCATACAAACTGTACCTAAATACTAATGATCTCTCCATTGCCAATTACTATTTACTACAACTAGTACCACCTAGGGACATGAAGCACAAGCAACAGTTTTACGTATATTTGCTGCTGCTGCTAAGTCGCTTCAGTCGTGTCCGACTCTGTGCGACCCCATAGACGGCAGCCCGAAAGGCTCCCCCATCCCTGGGATTCTCCAGGCAGGAACACTGGAGCAGGTTGCCATTTCCTTCTCCGATGCGTGAAAGTGAAGTCGCTCAGTCGTGTCCGACTCTTAGAGACCCCATGGACTGCAGCCTACCAGGCTCTTCCATCCATGGGATTTTCCAGGCAAGAGTACTGGAGTTGGGGTGCCATTACCTTCTCCATACGTATGTTTACTCATATACAAAGATAAATATTTTAATATGTATTTGACATATACTCAAATGGGTACATAAGTTTGATAAGGGCCTGAGTTCCCCAGTCTTCCCAAATACTGTTTAAATTAAAATCTGAAATACCCACTAAACACAAGAATAAAAAATATCAAGTGTGGGTATAATGGAAACGATAACACTCTTATTTTGGTATCTCCCAGTATCACTCTTTTCCCCATACACAAAACTGTGTGTAACGTGGTAGGTAACACTGTTACATGTGCACTCATTTTTCTGAGGAGAGGATCTACAGCTCTCACTAGCCTGTAAAATGGTTCCATAACTTCCAAGAGTTAAAAATTTCACTGGCACAAGCCAAAATATAGAAGAACTATAGATAATTATCTGTCATACGTTACTTATTTTCTCCTTTAACTCTACCAAAGCATTTAAAAGAGAAAAGTATTATCTGCTGGGCCTCCCCAGTGCCTCAGTGGTAAAGAATCCACCTGCCATGCAAGAGACGCAGGTTCGTCCCCTGGGTCGGGAAGATCTGCTAGAGGAGGAAATGGCAACCCACTCCAGTTTTCTTGCCAGTAAAATCCCATGGACAGAGGAGCCTGGCGGGCTACAGTCTATGGGGTCGCAAAGAGTCAGACACCACTGAGGGACTGAGTGTGCACACAGCCATGCACATCATCTGCTACTTGAACTATTTTAATTTTATAACATTGGCTATAAG
This sequence comes from Bos grunniens, assembly GCF_055505025.1. Classification (NCBI taxonomy): domain Eukaryota; kingdom Metazoa; phylum Chordata; class Mammalia; order Artiodactyla; family Bovidae; genus Bos; species Bos grunniens. The sequence goes on along the minus strand of NC_141182.1, from coordinate 40,751,172 downwards.
TCTGGTCTAGTGGAATTTATTTTTTAAAGGCTGCTAAATTATTTTCTAGCCATGAGACTTCTCTAGTGGTGCAGTGGACATGGGTTGGATCCCTGGTTGGAGAACTAAGATCCCACAAGCCACACAGCGTGGTCAAAAACAATTTTCTAACCAAAAATGAAATATATATCCTAATTAAGATACATTAATTATATATATATAATATATATGTATACATTAATTAATATATACAAAATATATATCCTAATTAAGATACATGGACTGTAGCCCACCAGGCTCCTCTGCCCATGAGATTCTCCAGGCAAGAACACTGGAGCTGCTAAGGACTTTTATAAATTATTAATTACCAAAAAAAGTACAAGCCTACGATTAATTAGGCTCTATGACTTCGGAGACTAAATACATGTATGAACCAAAGAAACTACAAAATAAACAATGTCATTACCCTGTCAATTAATGTCATTAAATAACTATTCAAAATAAAATAATTTAAAGACAATAAGATTAATGATTCATAAACCATACCTGGAAGATACAGCAGCTACAATTTTTTAAGTCTTTTCAACTCCCAAAATAACTATGTAAAATGGGGAAAACTTGAAATTGCATATCCCTTTGAAACGGAGCTACCAATACCTTTTTAACTCTCAAAGATACTATATGAAATAATGAATTAAAGACATACACAAACCTCAGGTGTTACTGATAAAGGCAAAAGTTTCTTTTGATGATTTTCTTGTTCCTCTTCCAAAATGCTCTCACTAGCATCACTACAAGTGGCCTCTTCACAGCTAATGCTTCTCAACACTCCCCGTCTATCATCAAAATCAGCAGCACTGCTCTCACTGGTATCACTGCAAACACTGTTCTCTCTACTTCGAGACTTCAGGATTGACTTACGAGGGACGTATTCTCCATTCACGACATCAACAAAGACTCTATAATATAAAAATTATATATGTTCTTTAGTTAACATAAAACAGGATAAATTTATAATGATTTTTTAAAAAGTCTTTTCTAGAAATCAATTTAAAACATTTTATTCAAACATATCCAAAATTTTCACCATCACAATAATTTTGTGGCCTCAAGTGACATCTTTATATTATCAATATTTTTAAAAGTATAATTTTTTGACCCAATAAAATACAGCAGTCTATTTATAAGTATGTTCTGGGTGACAACAGCTTGATTGTTTTGTCCAAAACGTACATATATTTTCGAAGTCATTTAGCAATTTTCACTATTTCACAAATAAGGGTCATGAAAATAGTAGATATTTTCAAATGACAGCTTTCTCAGCAAACATTACAACAAAAAATTGAAAGAGCATACATAGACTCTGTGAAAAGGTAGACCACACGGCTAACCAAGCACTGCCAAAGTGGCGGCAGCACAGCGCTGCCCCAGCACACCAGAAACACAAACTGTCATCTCTAAAGTTAACATACAACAATTTTTTACCAGATTGGGAATGTTTTAAAAGCACTAGTAAAGAGGGGGAAATGCAAAAAAAAAACGAGCAATGTTCTACTTGCTTTGAACTGGGAAGCTGTGTTGGGGCTCAGCAGCGCTTGTGACAGCCTTTAAAACACAAAGCTAATTCTATCAAAATACTTCACTTTCCAGTCAGAGACTTCTGTGTTATGAGCAACCTTTTCCTGTAAATACTCAGTTGCAAAAAGAGAGAAAGGAAGAGCAGACTGCTCTGCTGTCTATGAATACCACTCACCTGTAAATATCAGCAGGAGTCCTGATCATAGGCAGCTCTTGGGGAGAATGACCACTGCCAGAACTGTTCTTTCGCTTACGCTTGGCTTCTTCTTTTTTTTCACTGAATTTTAAGGTGGTATTTTTTCCAGTATTTATACGGACCTAAAAATTTCACAGCAAAAAAATCACTATCATTTTGACAAATTAAGGCCAAAACTAAAACAAATAAACTCTACAATTAAAGAAGTAATAGTAATAGAGGCAGTTTACATATTTTGACACTGAAATAATGTGCATTATCAGTTAAGACCTAAAAGTCCTTACTTTATCATACTTCTATGCGTTACTTCTTGAATCCGGGGTCCCCAACCCCTGGGCCACGGACTGGTATCAGTCTGTGGCCTGCTAGGAAATGGGCTGCACAGTAGGAGATAAGCAGCAGGCGAGCAAGCGAAGCTTCATCTGTATTTATAGCTGCTCCCCACCGCTCACATTACTTCCTGAGCTCAGCTTCCTGTCATATCAGCCGCAGCATAATAAACGTAATGCACTTAAATCATCCCCAAATCATTCCCTCCCATCCTGCCCCATCCATGGAAAAACTGTCTTCCCTGAAACCAGTCCCTGGTGCCAAAAAAGGTTGGGGACTAGTTTTAAATGACCAATTCTAGTCATCAGCAACTATTATTATACAAAAAGCAAAATACATACAAACTAAATGCTAGATTATTACAAGCTTTCACATCACCCATTACTTTGATATAAGTTTTTGGCTTAAATTATGCATTTCAAAACAAAGAGCACAATTAACTAAAATAAATATTCAGTAAGAATATAAAATTTAAGTCATAAAAACAATATGAGATAATGCTTAACTATTTAAAATTTTTAAATACCTCTAATTTTTTAAAATTTAAGGATCAAAAAAATAAAATCAGAGCTATTCAGGATTAACACATTATTCTTCTATCCCTACTCGGCATTTATAGCATCTTTCCATATTAATGACTGTTCTTCCCCACAACATTCCTGCAAATATTATTTATTCTTCCTGCTTTATCTAAATGAAAACCAACTTAAAGCTTGAAAAGAAAATCACAAAACAAAATTTTTTTTCTGGTAATAGGTCAATTTTTTCCAAAGAATTCATAAGATGCTCTTTTAGTCTGAAGTACAAGAATATATATTTTAAAAAACCATGTAATTATTTCACTTCACATTAGAGTAGCGAACACTTAAAAGGACCTAAGAAATAGTAAATATGTTTTAAATATGTTTCATTAAATAATAATCACAGGCACTTAAGACTGATAACCACAGACCGGTAACTTTGATAAAGGCAATCCCTACAAGGGTACCTTATAGCTAAAAAGAAGAAAAAGAAAAAAGCAAAGCACTAAATTAAGACAAAAGAGTCCCTGTTTTATTACTAACTCACTCTATAGTCTTCTATGCCTTAAGTTTCCTTGAGAAAGACAAATTGGAAAGATGAAATTCCCGGTGGCTCCTTAAAGCAGTATTATGAGGCCAAGAGAGCAAGGGAATGAGTTTAAGGTCCTTCCTTCACTAAGATCCAACGTGCTTTGATCTGGGATTTAAAAACTGGGGATTCTACAATAAGTAAAGAGGGAACAAAAAGTCTTTTGATACTAAGAAAAGCTGTATTAGAAGCTCTCGCTCTAGTAACCCCAGCTCTAAAACACCAAAACTCTATAAAGTCCTGAATACCCAGAGATGCTTATATTTACTTTGTGAGAAATGGAACTAATTTTTATTTCCTGATAAATTTTTCCTTTTTGCTCATCATGCTCCTATTCATTATATGCTCACACAGAAATAACCTGATACAATTAAAAATTTAACTAATGCCAGTTACTTTCATCATAAATGTACACAAATACTCATCTGATCTCCTTCCCGACCACCAAATTTCAAATTGTACTGTGGCTTCAAGAGAACACACCAATACCAGCTAACTATCTAAACTTTTTCTTTTTCTTTTTCAGATAAAACTGGTCATAACAAGAGGCAAAAGATGGTTTTCTTATTTGGCACTATCAACAATATTAATCCCTGTTAATGCTGTTCTTTTAAAGAGAATTGTAGATGATCATCAATATTCAAATCATATGAAAAAATTAGTAAAGTTAAAAGTATACAAACCCTCTTAGGTTCGACAGTGTGAGAAAAATATATTGTTGGTATAGAATTATCTTCAACCCCTAAGGTATCATGGTCATTTTCACTATCACCACCATCATCATTATTATCATCATCATCTTCATTACTGTGGTAAGAACTTGAACCATTCACTGAATAGTTCAATGGACTATTCACTTGACCATTGAAGAGTTCTGAATTTGTAAGACTGTTATAACAATTGCTGAGGGCGAGAGAGTCTGTTATTTGATGCATCATATTCACATTTATGTTCTGATCTTCCTTTTCCTCTTCAGAGGACACATCTTCTCCATTTGCAATCACAGTATCAGGCTTACTATTAATAGTAAAGAAAAAGAAAACAAGGTCAAACAAACACATTAGAATATTTTTCAGTTAATTTCAATAGGTAAAAAATAAGGTTTTGCATAGAATATTTTTAAACTAGATTTCTAGGTTAATAAAAATGTTTTTAAATGAATGAAAAAATGGTTTCTATGCTAATTCTATACTGTAGCTATTCAAACATAAGTAGAATATGTTCTTATCTTTGCAAGGAAGATATTGGCCATATAAAATAAAATATAATAAAAATAGTACAGTCATAAATTAGCACAAAATTCACAGAGATTATCATCTCTATTTGAAGACCAGAAATTACAGCCACAGAATTGTAACATATTCTAATTTTCTATTTTCATAATCAAAATATTTTATAAGCATGTATTGTTATAATTTTTAAAATAAGACTTCTACATATGTATATGATTTATACACATATATACACATTTCCCATGCTTCATTCTACCAAGAATTTGAGGACCTTATAAAAATAACAAAACCAAAAAAATAAAAATAAAAATAACAAAACCAGAAATGCAACAGAATGGAAACAACATCATGCTGAAGTTGAAGAATCGCAATGAAGAAAATCACAAGATTCAAAACAGATTTACAAAAATGAAACAGTATCAGTTAATTAAAAAGACCTAAGTATAGGTGAAATAGTAGTGAAAAAAATATTCTGTGTCTTATTTTTCACAGTAACTCTGCATATCATTTAAGTAAAATAATATAGCAACTTCTATAGGAACACCTTTCACTGAGCACTCTGACAATTCTGAGCGCTAATATGTATTTCAAACGGCAACTGGGTCAAGGTTTTCATACTTATAACTACTTGACCAGATTACAAATTTTGTTGTTGTTTAGTTGCTAAGTCATGTCAGACTCTTTTGCAACTTCATGGACCATAGCCCACCAGGTTCCTCTGTCCCTGGGATTCTCCAAGCAAGAATACTGGAGCGAGTTGCCACTTCCTTCTCTAGGGGATCTTCTCAACCCAGGGATCAAACCCACATCTCCTGCTTTGCAGGCAGATTCTTTACCACTGAGCCACTAGGGAAGCCCAGATTACAAACTACTTGCTCAATAAGCAAAAAAGTTTGCAAAGGAAAGCAAGGATAAACACGTTATAGCCACAAACTTAAACTGAATGCATATTTTTCTTTTTAACACGTCGTTTAAACATACTACATTATCTTGACTACAGTAAAAAAATAACTCATTGAAAATGTAATATATAAAGTATCCATAATTACAAATATCTGGTATATCTTAATTTATTACACAAAATATGGCTGAAATCTTAAAATAAGAAACAGGTATATTAAGTATTTCTGTTACACACATATGTATGGGGCATGTGCATGAACACACTGATCTAAAGGAAAATATTCTAGAGAATTAATATTTGCCTTAGAGTGGTAGGGTTACTGATATTTTAGGATAAAGTGCTTTTCTGTATTTTATTCAAGGGGCACATATTTTATAAGGAAATGTGTGTAAGGAAATTTTTCATTAGGTACCTATCAATATCAATTTCACCCAGCAATTCTTCTTGTCTCTCTAGTTCTTCAAGTCGATCCCATAGTTCCTTATCAGCAAGCAGATCCTTGGATTTTAGATCATTTGCAAATTCTGCTTCAAAAATATCTGAAGTTTTTGGTTTGGAGTGAGGTTTATGAGCAATTCGGTGTTTTGCTGTTAAAAAAAAAAAGGACATGGCCATTAACAGCCAATTTTTAAAAGGCACAAACCTAAACATAATGGACTTTCTTCTGAGGTGAGGAGGATGTTGAGAAAGAGCAAGACATGATTTTTAAGCCAAACAGTGGAGTTCCAAGGATGTATGACTCTTAGAATCCTGTTTAGTTCAAGGACCGAGCAGTGCCAGCATCCCTGGAGAACACTTCACAAGTGCAGACTCTCAGGGCCTCCCCAGACCTGCTGAATCAGA